>NC_088979.1:204167184-204265774 GCF_963932015.1 Anas acuta | reverse complement strand
CCACGCCCCCCGCCACGCCGGCCAATGGGAGGCGAGGGGCGGGGCCAGGCGGCCATGGCGGCCATGGCGGCGGGGAGCGGGGACGGCGCCGGGACCGGGACGGGCACCGGGAGCGGGGCCGGGGCCGTGCCCGCCGCCACCCGGCTGAGGGCCTACGCCTGGTGCAGAGAGTTCCTGGCCGGCTCCTGGAAGCTCATCGGGCCCGACGAGTTCGTCATCGGGCCCGTCAGGTACGGACGGAACCGGAACCGGAACCGGGAACGGAACCGGAACCGGCACCGGGAACGGAACCGGCACCGGGAACCGGAACCGGAACCGGGAATGGAACCGGAACCGGGAACGGAACCGGAACCGGGAACCGGAACCGGAACCGGCACCCGGAACCGGCACCGGGAACCGGCACCCGGGAACGGAACCGGAACCGGGAACCGGAACCGGAACCGGGAACGGACCCGGAACCGGCAGCTCCCCGCCCCGACCCCCGCCCCCGGTCCCCTCGCATCCCTGCCGCCCCCCCCCCGTGCCCCCGCCTCCCGGTGCCCCGCTCCGTGCCCCCTCCGGTGCCCCCGGTCCCCCCCCGGTCCCGCCCCGGTACCCCCCCGGTCCCCTCCCGGCCCCGCGCCCCGCCGTGTCCCCTCCAGCCCCCAACCACCGCCATCCCGGTGCCCCCTGCCCCCAGTTCCCGGTGCCCGCAGCCCCCCGGTGCCCCCTCCCCGTCCCCGTTCCTCCCCCCCCGCCCCGTTCCCGGTACCGCCGTGCCCGCCCCCGACCCGTTCCGTGCGGTGCCCGCAGCGGGGGGCTCAGCAACCTGCTCTTCAAGTGCGCGCTGCCCGAGCACATCCTCAGCGTGGGCGACGAGCCCCGGCAGGTGCTGCTGCGCGTCTACGGGGCCATCCTGCAGGTGAGACCCCGGCCCGGGACCCCCCCGGGACCCCCCCCCGGCCCCGCCGCCGCTCACCGGCCCCGTCCGCAGGGCGTGGACTCGCTGGTGCTGGAGAGCGTGATGTTCGCCATCCTGGCCGAGCGCGCACTGGGGCCGCGGCTCTACGGCGTCTTCCCCCAGGGGCGGCTGGAGCAGTACATCCCGGTACGGGGTGATACGGGGCAGTATGGGGCAATATGGGGCAGTACGGGGTGAGATGGGGCAGTACGGGGCAGTATAGAGTGATACAGGGTGAGACGGGGCAGTATGGAGTGATATGGGGTGAGACGGGGCAATATGGGGCAGTACGGGGTGAGACGGGGCAGTATGGAGTGATGCAGGGTGATATGGAGCATTATGGGGCAGTACGGGGTGAGACGGGGCAGTACGGGGCAGTATGGGATGAGACAGGGTGGTACAGGACAATATGGAGCAATACAGGATGATATGGAGCAATGCAGGGCACTGCGGGGTGGTACGGGGTGATATGAGACAATACGGAGCAATACAGGGCAGTGTGGGGTGATACAGGGTGATATGGAACAATACAGGGCAGTATGGGGCGATATGGGAAGATATGGAGCAATACAGGGGAGTATGGGGTGATACAGGGCGATATGGGGTGGTATGGGGTAGTATGGGGTGATACAGGGCAATATGGAGTGAGACAGGGCAATATGGGACATTACAGGGCAATACGGGGTGATATGGGCCAGTATGGGGCAGGACAGGGCGATACAGGGTGATATAGAACAATATGGGGCAGCATGGGGCGACATGGGGCAGTACGGGGCAATATGGGCAGTATGGGATGAGACAGGGCAGTATGGGGCAATATGGAATGATACAAGGTGATATGGAACAATACAGGGCAGTGTGGGGCGATGCAGAGCGATATGGGGTGGTATGGTGTGGCACAGGCTGATACAGGGCAACACAGAATGATATGGGGTAGTACAGGGCAATATGGGCCAGAACGGGGCGATATGGGGTGATATGGGGTGGTACGGGCAGGACAGGGCGATATGGAACGACATGGGGCAGTACAGGGTAATATGGGGCAGTACAGGGTAGGACAAGGTGGCATGGGCAATATGGAGCGATATGGGGCAGTATGGGGTGATCCAGGGCAATATGGGGTGATACGGGGCAGTATGGGGCAGTACAGGGTGACACGGGGCGATAGGGGTCAGGGGTCCCCCGCTGCCCCCCCCTTGCTGACCCCGCTGCCCGCCCCCAGAGCCGCCGGCTGCGGACCGAGGACCTGCGGGACCCCGACATCTCCAGGGAGATCGCGGTGAAGATGTCGCGCTTCCACGGCATGGTGATGCCCTTCAACAAGAGCCCAAGTTGGCTCTTCGGGACCATGGAGTGGTGAGGGCTCCTGCGGGGCAGCCGCCCCCAGCCCAAAACCCCCGGGGCTCGTGGGAGGGGGGGGGGGCGCAGGGGGGCTGCAGCCTCCCCCGTCCCGCGCCCCAGGTACCTGAAGCAGATTTCGGAGCTCACCTTCTCCGAGGAGGCGCAGCTGAAGAAGCTGAACCAGCTGAAATCATACAACCTGCAGCAGGAGATGCGGAGCCTCAGGTCAGCACGGGGACCTCGGGGGGGTCTCCGGGGGGGTCTCAGCTCAGTGGGGTGGCGGGGGACGGGCGAGGGGTGACGCTGAGCTCTGCCCCCCCCCCCCCCCCAGGGAGCTGCTGGAGGCCACCCCCTCGCCGGTCGTCTTCTGCCACAACGACGTGCAGGAGGGTGAGTGCCCAGCGCCCCGTGGCCGTGCCCCCCTCCCTGTCCCCGTCCCCGTCCCCCTGACCCGTCCCGGTCCCTGTCCCCGTCCCCCTGACCCCTCCTGGTCCCTGTCCCTGTCCCTGTCCCCAGGGAACATCCTGCTGCTGGCCGGGCACGAGGCCTCCCCTCGGACAAGCTGATGCTCATCGACTTCGAGTACAGCAGCTACAACTACCGGTGGGTGCGGGGCCGCAGGGGGGCTGCACCCCCCCCCAAAAACGGGCAGCTCCCCGCTCACCCCCCGGCTCCCCCCCCCCCCCCCAGCGGCTTTGACATCGGGAACCACTTCTGCGAGTGGGTCTACAACTACACGCACGGCTCCTGGCCCTACTACAAGGCGTCCCTGGAGAACTACCCCAGCCGGCAGCAGCAGGTGAGCCGTGTCACCCCCCCGGGGGGCTGCAGGAGGGGGGGGCGCCCTCCCCTCGCCGCGTCCCAGCCCGCTGCTCGCCCCCCCCCCAGCTGCATTTCATCCGGCACTACCTCTCGGAGGACTCGGGGCGGCGCGGGGACACGACGCACGAGGAGCAGGCTCGCATCGAGGAGGAGATGCTGACGGAGATCAACCGGTGAGGGGCGCGGGGCTGGGGGCACCCCCGGGCCGCCCCCCACCCCCCCCCCTTCTCGCCCTGCTGGGGGCCGGGGGGGCTGAGGGCTGTGCTCCCCCCAGGTTCGCTTTGGCCTCGCACTTCTTCTGGGGCCTCTGGTCCATCCTGCAGGCGAAGATCTCACCATCGAGTTCGGGTACCTGGTGAGTGCTGCCCCTGGGGGGCGGGGGGGCGCAGGGAGGGGCCCAGCCCCAGGGCCACCCCGGGGCTGCCCTGGGGCTCTGCTGCTCATCGTGCCCCCCCCCCAGCACAGGGCAGCAGGGCAGGGAGGGCTCTGGGCAGCCAGGAGCAGGGGGGGGTTAGGGGGTGACCCCCAGGGGTCGCGGTGCTCCCCTCGCAGCCCTGCTGTGGGGGTGGGTGGAGGTGTGGGGGGGGGACAGGTCCTCGCTGACCCCTTTCTTCCCCCCCCCAGGACTATGCCCAGAGCCGCTTCGAGGCGTATTTCCAGCACAAGGCGCAGTGCTGCTGAGACCCAACGGATCCCTGGCCCTGCCTGCGCCCCCCCCCAGCCCCCCGACCACGCCGTGGGGCCACAGACGCTGCCCCCCTCCCACGGGGGCTGCAGGAGGCGGCCGTGGGGCTGGTCCCTGCCGTGGCTGCCCCCCGGAGGACGGGGACGGGGCAGGGGACGGGGCTGCGTCGGGGCATGGGGTGAGCTGTGGGGCTGCCTGGGTGTGAGGGGAAAGGGGATGGCCCCCCCCAAAAAAAAGGGGATTCCCCCCCCCAAAGAGGGGACACGGCCCGGGGGCTTCGCCTTCACCATCACTGCTGTAGGCAAAGGAGGCTGCAGCCCCCGCTGCCCCCCCCAGTGCCTCTGACGACCCCCCCAGCCTCTGCAGCCCCCCCCCGCCCCTTCAGCCCTGGCCTTCCCCTGCAGCACGGGGGGGGGGTTGGAGCCGTGGGCACGGCACTGGTGGGACCCCCTCAGTGCCCCCCGGACCAGGAGGGGTCGCGGGTGCCGCGGGTGGTCCTGCGCCCTGCAAGGGCTGCGTGTGGGGGTGCTGGGGGCAGGGGGGGCTCTGCACATGCATCTCACCCCCCCGGCTCTCCCCCACCATCTGGGGCCAGGCAGGACCCCCGAGCTGCTCTGTGCCCCCCCCGTGCCCCCCTGCCTGGCTCCCCGCTGCCTTGGCTGCGCAGCCGCTGCTCGGCTCGGGGGGGGGGGGGGCTGGGGGCTGGGGGCCCCCGACAGCAGAATGTTACAGTCCTGGACCAATAAACGCTGCGCTGGTGCACGGGGGCTGCTCGCTGTCTGCTCCCCCCGTGGCGTTGCCCCCTTTGCCCTGCAGGTTCTGGGGAGGGGGCCGGGTGCGTGCGGCCCCGGGGGGGGGGCTCTGCTGCCCCCCGGCCAGCTCGGGCAGTGCTCACAGCTCAGCCCGGGCACATGGGGGGGGGCTTCGGGGTGGCCTCCCCCTGCTCGGTGCCTGCTGGCTGCGGGGGGGTCGTGGCTTTGCCTTGCGAGTGGCTTCAGCTTCTGCGGCACCCCCCGGGCTCTGCGCCCCCTGCACCCCACAGCGCCCGGACCCCAACCCCCGGGTCCCCTCCTGGCTCCCCTGGGACACCCCCAGCCCTTGTAGGGCCATCGCCCCACAGGACCCCCCCCGGCTCACCATGGGGTGCATGGGGAGGGGGTGTCTGCGGGCAGGGAGGGGGGGCAGAGCCCAGCCCCACGGGGATGTGGGGTGGGGGCCAGGCGGGGGGGGCGCGGGGGGATGGGGACAGGAGGAGAGCGCCCACCCTGCCCTCCGTGCGGGCATGGGGACGGAGCTGCTGCTGGGGGGGGGGGGGGGGTGACCGGGAACGGGGGGGCCCCGGAGGACACTGCGAGCCCGTCGGGGGAACGTGCGGCCGGGACGGGACGCCCCCTGCCCCCCCCCCGGGTCCTGGGACCCCCACCTAACCCTAGGACCCCCTGCCCCGGGCGCGGAGCCCCACGGGGGGGCGCCCCGGGGCGCGCTGCCCCCGCTCCTCCCGGTCCCGTCCCGGTTATTTATAGCCCCCCCCCCCCCCCCCCCCCCGCGGCAGCAACTGCCGGGGTTACCGGGGGGGCTCCCCCCGGGCCGCGCGGGGCGGACGAGCCCCGGTCCCGGCAGGTGCACGCGTGGGGCCGGCCCTGCGCAAGGCCCCCCCCGGCTCCCCCCCAGCGCGGTGGATCCACGCCGGGGCCCCCACGCAGCGGGACCGCGGCACGGGCGTGGGGGTGCGGGGAGCTGGGGGTCCCGGGGGGTGCCGGTCCCCTCCCGGCCGGGGGTCCGCGGGGAGGGGTCCCTCCGGGTGCCGGGTCCCCGGTGAGGGGAGGGGGGGCGCGGGGCGAGGCGGGTCCCGGGGGAGGAGCGGCCGGGCGGCCCCGGCCATTTCGGGCCATGTCTCGGGGCCGCCCCCCCGCCCGTGTCCGGTTACAGCCCCCCGGGGCGCGGCGCGGGGCGCACGGAGCCGCCGTCCCCGGGGCGCAGCGGGCGCACGGAGGCGCCGTCCCCGGGGCTCTGCCCCTCGCCGTTCGCACCCCCCGAGCAGGTACCGGGCACTGCGGGGCGGGCGGGGGCGCCCGCGGCACCCGGGCCTGGGGGAGGCCCCGAGGGGGGTCGGGGTCCGCTCGGGGCTGGGGGAGCCCCGGGCGCCGCCGAGCCGCTGCCCCCGGCCCGCGTCGGGCCCCCTCCGGGGCCGTGCCCTCGCGCTGCTGCCGCTTGGGGGCTGTCCGCCGGGCCCCCTTGTGTCCCCTGGGTCCCCTTGTGTCCCTCGGGGCGTCCCAGGGGGCTCTGGGTACCCTGTGCTGGCCAGTCCCACTACACCCTGTCCCGCTGTGCCCTGGTCCCACTGCGCCCTGGTCACTGCGCCCTGGTCACTGCGCCCCGTCGGGTGACCCCATAGTCCCCAGGAGCCGAGCCCCGGGCAGGGCGCCCCGTGGCTGGGCAGCTGCAGCTGTGTCCCTGGGGTGTCCCCCAGGGTGTCCCCCGGGTGCCGCACCGCCCCGGTGACCGCCCCGGTGACCGCCCCGGTGACCTTGTGACGCTCGAGTGGCTGCTGGGCGTGAGGAGAGGGCAGAGCGGCCAGGGCACGTGGGTCCCCCGGGGCCTGCGGTTCGGGGTGTGCTGTGCCATGTCCTGCAGTGCCCTGCAGTGCCGTGCCATGCCCTGCAGTGCCATGCAGTGCTGTGCAGTGCCGTGCAGTGCCATGCAGTGTGCCAGGCTGTGCAGAGCCCTTGCAGTGCCGCGCCGTGCCGTGCTATGCCCTGCAGTGCCGTGCCGTGCGGTGTGATGAGTTCAGAGGGTGCCGTGCAGCTCGGTGCAGTGCGATGCAGTTTAATGCAACCCAGTTTAATGCAGCGCAGCAGGGAGCAGTGCAGCCTCACAGGCCCTGCTGTGCAGCGTGGTGCTGCGCTGTGCAGCGTGGTGCTGCGCTGTGCGCTTGGTGCCGTGCAGTCGGTGCCGTGCCCTGCGGTGCCGTGCAGCGTCGCACCCCAGCGCGGTGCCGCGCGGTGCCGTGGCAGCAGCAGGACTCCTGGCTCTCGCCGTGCTGCTGTTTGCCGTCAGCCCAAGGACGCCCTTGCAGAAGGGCACCTCCTGCTCACGCGCTGAGGGGGGGCAGCTCCGTGGCTCCCCCCACGCCACCGCACTGAGCCGGCTGCGCCGACACCAGCAGGAGCCTGGACCCCACGCAACAGCAGGGGCTCTGCCTGTGCCCCCCGAGGAAGAGGACCCTGGGAATGGAGGGCCATGGGGGGGCCCTGCTTGTGCCGTAGCCCCCTCCCCCAGAGCTCCGGGCTGTGGGGACACGCGGTGTGGCAGCAGGTGCTGCTGTGTCCCCTGTCCCCCACGCAGCCGGGTGCACCGCGGGGGTGTGTCTGTGCGTCTGCCCCCTCGGCGGCGTGTTTAGGGGCAGCGGGACGGTGCCTGACCCTTCCCTCACTGGGCACCCATCCAGGCCCATGTGATTGGGACGGGGCCCCCCCCGCGGGCACGCGCACGTGGCTGCGGGGCCTGGCCAGGGCCGACGTGACGCAGCTCTCCTGGCAGCGCCGCTGGCACGCAGCGTGACCGTCCCGGTGCACGGTGGCCCCAGTGACACCGGGGGGGGCGCAGGGGGGGCTGTGATGCCAGCAGCGTCATGGGGTGTTCCGGGTGGCGCCCAGCGCCACGGCACCGCGGAACCTGGCGCCCGGTGCCAGGTGTGGCCATCCCCAGGCACCGTCCCCGCGCTCAGCCACCCCCGCGCGCCCCCAGGTGCCAGCAGCCCCCCAAGATGGCAGAAGCCCACCAGGCCGTGGCCTTCCAGTTCACCGTCACCCCCGAGGGCTTAGATTTCCACCTCAGCCGCGAGGCCGTCAAGCAGCTCTACCTCGCCGGCATCTCCTCCTGGAAGAAGCGCTTCGTCCGCGCCAAGGTGGGCCCGGGGGGGGCTGCGGGGCCGGGTGGTCCTTGCTGCCCCACCACCACCACTCTGACCCCCCTGTGCCCACAGAACAGCTTCCTGACCGGCGTGTACCCCGCGTCCCCCTCCAGCTGGATGGTGGTGGTGATGGCCACCGCCGGCTCCTTCTACTGCCAGGTGGACCCCTCCATGGGGCTGATCGCCCGCATCCGCTGCTTCCTGCCTGAGAGGTGAGCGGGGGGGGCTCTACTCAGCCCCCAGCCTCTGGGCACCCCGCACAGCCCCCCCACCCCACGGGCATGGAGTCCCCAAGGAGGGACCGTGCCCCACATCCCTCAGCTGCCCTATGGGCACGTCCCCCCGTGCCTGCCGTGTTCCCCGGGGGTCCCACCCCACAGGTCCCCCAACACCGTGAGCATGGCCCCAGCACGGGGACACCCCCCAGGACATCCCACCCGTGTGTCCCCCCAGCCCCGTGGTGCCCCCCACGCGGTCAGGTCCCCACCTCAGCCCTCTCCCCGCTCCCCGCAGCCAACTCCTGAGCCCCGAGAGCCGGACGGTCGTGAGCGCCGTCCTCTTCTCCACCGGCGTCTGGCTGTCGGCCGTGCTGCTGTTCCGGCAGACGATGAGGCTGCTCCTGTCCTACCACGGCTGGATGTTCGAGCCCCACGGCAAGATGAGCCGCAGCACCAAGATCTGGGTGGTGCGTGCCACGGGTGCCTCCAAATTGCGCGTGTTCCACGGGGGCGCTGGTGTTGGGGACGGCACCGGGGACCCTGGGGGCTGCTGTGGGGAGGGGGACGCGTGGGCACCCCTGGCACCCCTCTGCCCTTGACCCCCAGCCTCTGCGCTGGCCCCGCAGGCGCTGATGAAGGTGCTGTCCGGCCGCAAGCCCCTGCTCTACAGCTTCCAGACCTCGCTGCCCAAGCTGCCCGTGCCCCCCGTGGAGGCCACCATCCGCAGGGTAAGGGCTGAGCGGCGCGGGGACGCGGTGACCCGAGCCCCCCGGGGACGGCGGTGACCCAAGCCCCCTGCCCGCAGTACCTGGAGTCCGTGCGCCCGCTGATGGACGACGAGAAGTACGGCAGGATGGAGGCGCTGGCCAAGGAGTTCAAGGAGAAGACGGCGCCTCGGCTGCAGAAGTACCTGGTCCTCAAGTCCTGGTGGACCACCAACTACGTGAGCCCAGCCCCGGGAGGGGGACGCTGCCGTGACCCCACGGCCTGGGGGTGGTCACCCCTTTGTGGGGCCCTGGGGCACGCAGGTTGTTGTGGGGGGGGGGGTTATGGGGTGGTCCTGGGCAGCCTCGTGCCACCCCTGTCCCTGCTCCTGTGTCCCATGAGAAGCTCCAGCCTGGGCCTTCCTCTGCAGCCCACTGAGCCCAGAGGAGATGGGGATGGGGATGGGGACAGGGACATGGGGATGGGGACAGGGACATGGGGATGGGGATGGGGACAGGGACATGGGGACATTGCCCCCCAGGGCAGCCTGGGGACCCCAACAAGGTCACTGTGGGCAGGACTGGGGGGTCCTGCACCGAGCCCCAGTGTGGGGAGGGCAGGGGCTGACCCCGCTCCCTGTCCCTGCTCCTGCGGCTGGCCCCTTCCAATGTCCCTCTCCTCTGTCCCTGTCCCACGTCCCCTTCCCACTGTCTGTGTCTGCTCTCCCTGCACCTGCACATCCCTGTCCAGCCACCTTCACCCCACTTTGTCCCCTGTCCCTGTCCCCTTCCCCCATCCCTACCCCTTGTCCTTGTCCATTGCCCCATCTGCCCTTCCTGTCCCCATCCCCGTCCCTGTCCCTGTCCCTGTCCCTGCCCGCGGTGACCCGTCTCACGTCCCCGTCCAGGTGAGCGACTGGTGGGAGCAGTACATCTACCTGCGTGGCCGCAGCCCGATCATGGTCAACAGCAACTACTACGCCATGGTGAGGGGGGTGGCGGTGCCACGGCGCCGTCCCCCGGCTGGGGACATTCCCAGACCCGCACCGTGCCGGGCAGGGACCCCGTGCGCCCCCCCAGCCTGTCCCTTGTCCCCAGGACTTCCTCTACGTGACGCCCAGCCACGTGCAGGCTGCCCGGGCAGGCAACGTGGTGCACGCCATCCTGCTGTACCGCCGCAAGCTGGACCGCGGGGAGATCCCTCCCGTGAGCACCGGGGGGGGCACGGGGTCTGGGGGGGGGCGTGGGGCTGTGGGGCAGGCTGGAGGCACCGGATGGGGGGTCTGGGGCACAGGAGGGAGGGGAATAATGGGGCAGGGCTGGGGGCAAGTGCTGTGGGGCTGGCAGGGGGTCAGGGGGCTGCAGCGGGGCTGGGGGCTGCAGAGGGCTGGGGTGGGAGCCCCTCTCGTTGCCCCCCCGCAGATGATGGCGCTGGGCATCGTGCCCATGTGCTCCTACCAGTCGGAGCGGATGTTCAACACCACCCGAATCCCCGGCAAGGAGACGGGTATGTGACCGGGGGGGCCGTCCTGAGCCCTGCACACAGGGGGGTGCCCCGGGGGGGCTCAGCCCCCTGCCCCCCGGGGTCCTGTGGTGCCTGGGGGGGCCGCAGCGGAGCAATGATGCCCCCCCGCAGACACGCTGCTGCACTTGCTGGACAGCAAGCACCTGGCCGTGTACCACAAGGGCCGCTTCTACAAGGTGTGGCTGTACTACGGGGGGCAGGTGCTGAAGCCCCGGGACCTGGAGCTGCAGTTCCAGCGCATCCTGGACGACCCCTCGCCCCCCCAGCCCGGCGAGGAGCGGCTGGCGGCCCTCACAGCCGGGGACAGGTGCCCGGGGAGGGGGTGCAGGGCGAGGGGGGACCTGGGTGTCCCGTGGGGTGGTGGCACCTGGGGGGTGCCGGGGCACGGGGGGCATCGCCAGGCGCCCGCCCTCACCGCTGGGGGTGCCCGCAGGGTGCCCTGGGCCGAGGCGCGGGCCAAATTCTTCAGCCAGGGCAAGAACAAGGTGTCGCTGGATGCCATCGAGCGGGCAGCCTTCTTCCTGACGCTGGACGAGGAGGAGCACGGCTACAGAGCGGACCAGGAGGACTGCATGGACACCTACGCCAAGTCCCTGCTGCACGGGCAGTGCTACGACCGGTGGGTGGCCCCCCCTCCCTGAGCCCCCGCACCCCTGGGACACCCCCCGGCACCGTGCCGCTCACCCCGTGCCCCCCCCGCAGGTGGTTTGACAAATCCTTCACCCTGGTGGTCTACAAGAACGGGAAGCTGGGCGCCAACGCCGAGCACTCGTGGGCTGATGCGCCCATCATCGGGCACCTCTGGGAGGTACCGGCTGGGGGGGGACCTGCGCCCCCATGGGGCACCCCCAAATGGGCACCCCTCCCTAAATAGGCACCCCCAAATGGGCACCCCCCAAATGGGCACCCCCCAAATGGGCATCCCCAAAATGGGCACCCCCAAAATGGGCACACACCCCTAAATAGGCACCCCCAAATGGGCACTCCCCAAATGGGCATCCCCAAAATGAGCACCCCCCAAAATGGGCACCCCCCAAAATGGGCACCCACACCCCCCCAAGCTGGGTATCCCACGTTGGGCATCCCCTCTGGGCTCCTCCAGAAATGGGCACCCCCCAGTTGGGCACTTTGTAGCTGGGCACCCCCCACTGGGCACCCCTTTGGTCCCCCCAAATCTGGGCATCCCCGGGCTGGGCACCACTACTGGGGACACTGGGGCTGGGCACCACCATCCTGGGGACACAGCGAGCTCCTGGGGGGCGCAGGGGACAACCAGGGGGGGTAAATGGGGCTGCAGGAGGGCTGTGTGTGGGGCCACGCTGGGGGCGGGTTTTGGGGTGAATGGGGCTGTGTGGGGGAGGCTGGGGGCTGGGGGCACTGTGAGCCCGGTGCCCCCCGCTCAGTCCCTGCCTCCCCCCAGTTCATGCTGGCGACGGACAAATTCCAGCTGGGCTACACCGAGGGGGGGCACTGCGTGGGGGACCCCGACACGAGGCTGGCACCACCCCAGCGCCTGCAGTGGGACATCCCGCAGGAGGTGGGTACAGCCCCGAGGCACCCCGGCCCTGTGCCCTGTGGTGTCCCTGCACTGGAGCCAGCCCTGCCCCACAGCCACCCAGTGCCACCCAGTGCCTCCCAGTAACACCCGGTGCCGCCCTGGCCCCATGGGATCAGGGCTAACCCATCCCGGGGCGGTCGATGCCCTGTGCCCACCACCACGGCCGCGTGTCCCCGCAGTGCCAGGCTGCCATCGAGAGCTCGTACCGCGTGGCCAAGGCGCTGGCCGACGACGTGGACTTCTGCTGCTTCCAGTTCTCGGATTTTGGGAAGGGGCTGATCAAGAAGTGCCGCACCAGCCCCGACGCCTTCATCCAGATCTCCCTGCAGCTCGCCCACTTCCGCGTGAGCTGCGCCGCGGGGACGCGCGGGGGGGTCCCGGTGGGCGTCCCCACCCCCCGTGCCCGCTGCCAGCCGCCTCTCTCCGCAGGACAAGGGCCGCTTCTGCCTCACCTACGAGGCCTCCATGACGCGGCTCTTCCGCGAGGGCCGGACGGAGACCGTGCGCTCCTGCACCTCCGAGTCGACCGCCTTCGTGCGGAGCATGGGGGACGCCGGGCAGAGCGTGAGCACCGCGCCGCCACACGCCCCTCGTGCCGTGCCTTGACCCAAATCCCTGTCCTTCTGGGGGTCCCCTCCCCTTGGGGACATCCCCATCTCCAGCAGAGGCCCCTGCCCCTCGGGGAGGTCCCCAGAGGCAGCACCCATCTCCACAACCCTGACCCCAATGGAGGTCCCTGTCCCTTGGGGATGTCCCCGTCCCTTGGGGATGTCCCCGTCCCTTGGGACCATTTCCCCAGAGCCGCGGAGCCGCTGCCAGCCCCAGGCAGGACAGAGGACGTCCCCCCCACACACACAGCGCACCCCGGGGTGGGCAGGTTTTGGGGTGTGCCACCCCCTGAGCTCGGCTCTCCCCGCAGCGTGCCGAGCGCCAGCGGCTCTTCAAGCTGGCGGCGGAGAAGCACCAGCACATGTACCGCATGGCCATGACCGGCGCCGGCATCGACCGGCACCTCTTCTGCCTCTACGTGGTGTCCCGGTACCTGGGGGTAGAGTCCCCCTTCCTGGCACAGGTGAGTGGGGCACGGCGCCGGGGAGTGCGCTTTGCTGTGGGGCACAGCAGGGGCACGGGTAGGTGCAGAGGGGGACAGTGGGGTGCATTGGGGCGCAGCAGGGTGCAACAGGGTGCAGTGGGGCGCAGTGGGGTGCAGTGGGGCGCAGCAGGGTGCAGTGGGACACAGTGGGACACAGTGGGATGCAGCAGGGTGCAGCAGTGACCCCATCCCCACAGGTGCTGTCGGAGCCCTGGCGCCTCTCCACCAGCCAGACGCCGCAGCAGCAGCTGAAGATGTTCGACCTGGACAAGTACCCGGACCATGTCTCCACCGGCGGCGGCTTCGGCCCGGTTGGCATCGCTCGGCCACGGGGAGGGGGATGGGGACCCCCCCGGGGGGGACCATCAGACCCCGGGCTCCCCCGGCCCCGCTCACATCCCCGCCTCTCATCCCCCCCCAGGTCGCTGACGATGGCTACGGCGTCTCCTACATCATTGCTGGCGAGAACCTCATCACCTTCCACGTCTCCAGCAAGTACTCCAGCCCCGAGACGGTGAGGGCTGAGGCTGGGGGCTGGGGGTCCCCAGGGCAGGGGGGGGGGGCTGGGCAGCCCCCAGCTGGGGCAGGGACAGTCCCGTCCCCCCCAAACCCCACGCAGTGCTGAGTCTCACAGCATCCCAGTCCCTCTCCGTGGGACCCCAACCGCACTCCAGGCTCAAAGTTCCTGCCCGTGCAGGACCTGCTGGGGGGGTCCCAAGGGACACGGGGGGGTACCAAGGTTCGGGGGGGTCCCCAGAATTTTGGAGGGGTCACAGGAGACACAGGTTGGGACCAGGGGATTGGGGGGGTCCCCAGGGCTGGGGTGCCAAATGCAGGGCAGGGCACAGCAGGACGGGGTGGGGGGGAGGCAGGGTTGCCCCCCCTCTCTGGGTACGGCCCCCCCCGGCTGACGGGGGTGCGGGCACTGCCGCAGGACTCGAAGCGTTTCGGGAGGAACATCCGCCAGGCCATGCTGGACATCGCCGAGCTCTTCGACGTGCCGGCCAAGAAGGCGGCGAAGTGAGGGGGGCGCGGGCGGCCCCGCGGGGTCCCGGGGGACACGGAGGAGCCGGGACCACGGGGGGCCACGGGGAGAGGGTGGGTGGGGGGGGGAGCAGGGCCTTGCTTCTCTGTAAATGCTGCCAATAAAGGGGCTGCTTCTGCCACCAACCGCGGCCTCTCCGGGGCACGGCACGGCCAGGGCGGGGGTCCCCGAGCTGCGGGAAGGGGGTGGCGGTGCCATGGGGTCCCCGGGGGGTCCCTGCGTCCCGGGGACCCTCCTGCCCACAGGCAGCGGGTGCGTGGCACGGGGATAACGAGCACGGCGTGGCGGTACCGGGGGTGTGCATTGGGGCACGGCGGCAGGGAGCGGCGCTGAGCCCCCAGCCGTGGTGGCACGGTGCCCACCCGCACCGCGGGGCCGCAGCCCTGGCACAGCGGACGGACGGACGGACGGACAGCAGGAAACACGGACAGGGCCAGCACGGAGCCCCTCGTGCCTGCAATAAGGGGCCCTGTGCTGTGGTGGCAGGGGAGGTGATCCCACAGCGCTGCGCGGGCACCGTGCCCAGAGAGGGGAATGGTGGGGGCTGGCCCAGGGGTAGGGTCAGGGTTAGGGGTGGATTGGGGTTAGGGTTAGGGTTAGAGTTAGGGTTGGGGTTGGAGTTAGGGTTAGGGGTAGAGTTAGGGTTGGGGTTGGGTTAGGGTTAGGGGTAGAGTTAGGGTTGGGGTTGGGGTAGGGGTTAGGGTTACAGTTGAGGTTAGGGTTAGGGTTGGGGTTAGGGTTGGGGTTGGGGTCGGGGTTGGGGTTGGGGTTAGAGTTAGGGGTAGGGATGAGGTTTAGGGTGAAGGTTAGGGTTAGGGATGGGGTTAGGATTGGGTTAGGGGTAGGGGTGAGGGTTAGGGTTAGGGTTACAGTTGGGATTGGGGTTAGGGTTGGGGTTGGGGTTGGGTTAGGGTTCGGGTTCGGGTTGGGGTTAGGGGTAGGGGTGAGGTTTAGGGTGAAGGTTAGGGTTAGGGATGGGGTTGGGGTTGGGTTTGGGGTTGGGGTCAGGTTTAGGGTTGGTATTAGTGTTGGGGTTAGGTTTAGGGTTACATTCAGGGTTAGGGTTAGGGTTGTGGTTGGCGTAGGGGTAGGGTGACGGTCAGGGTTAGGGTTAAGGTTGGGGTTAGTGTTGGGGTTAGGGTTAGGTTTAGGGGCTAGGGTTAGGATTGGTGTTGAGGTTAGGGTCAGGGTTATTGTTAGGGTCAGGCTCTGCAGCCCCCAGCCCCTGGGTTCACCTCCATGCTCCCTACAAGCCCCTCCCGCAGTGCCCCCCCTGCCCACCAGGCGCAGGCTGAGCACCCGCAGCCCCATCCTGCACCCCAAAACTGCATTGGGGTCTCATCCTGCACCCCGGGCTCTGCCACCCCTCCTGCTGTGCCCCCCCCCACCCCCCCACCCCCCCCCCATGGGGTTTGCTGCAGGAGCCAGCGCTGCCCCTCGGCACGGCTCAGCCCCACGCCTGGGGGGGTCCTGGATGGGGTTCGGGGCCCCCCAGGTGCCGCCGGGACCCCGAGAGCTGCAGCCCGCCGGCGGTACCAGGCGGAGCCCGGAGGAAAAGGAGCTGCCGATGCGTGTCTGGAGCCGGGCTCCTCCGCCCCACCAGCTCCGTGTCCCTGATCTGATGCCCCCGATAAGCACAAACCCTGCTGGGTGCTGCGGGTGCAGCCACACCGTAACCCTCTGCTGCCCGGCACGGCCCCGCTGGGGGGGCTGCGTGTGCTGAGCCCCCCCCCCCCAGCCCTCCGTGGGTCCCTTCCCAGCACCTCCAGTCCCTCCCCAGGCCCATGCCCACTGGGGGCTGCAGGGACAGCGTCCCCTCGGCCCCCCAGCAGTGAGCGGAGCACCGGGGGCACCCCAGTGCCATGGGGCTGCCGGGGCCTGGGGGGGCAGCGAACGCTGCGCAAAGAGCACCGAGGGCAGGGGGGTGTCGGGGACCCCTCGGTGCCACCGCCCTGTGGGGCGCAGGGGGCTCTTGGCCAGCCTTGCCAAGGGGGGACCGGGTCCCAGGGGACATCTGCTCTGTGCAGGGTGTGCAGCAGTCAGACACGACCCCCCCCACAGCATCAGGAGCTCGGGACCCCAGCAAGGGGACATGGGGGGGGCACAAAGCAGCGTGGGGCTGACCTCGCAGCTCTGCACCGGCTGGCCGGGGTACAAGAAGCGTGGCCAAAGTGGGGCTGGGGGCTCAGGGCCAGGGGGCTGGGGTCCCACAGGTGGTCAGGGGCCTGTCTCTCTGTCTGTCCATCTCTCTGTCTGTCTGTCTGTCCAGGCACCCACCCGAGGCACCGGTGCACCCCCGGGGGGGCCGCCCCGAGGCTTTGATCTCGCTGCCAGCCCGCGGCGCTGCCCCACAGCGGGGCTATAAAGGCAGCGGGGTGGCCACGTCCTGCACCAGCCCCGCTCCCCTGCACGCCTCCGACACAGGTGCTGGGTGGGCACGGGGCGGTGGGTGTCCCCCGGGTGGGTGCCCCCTGGGTGGGTGTCCCCCGGGTGGGTGCCCCCTTGTTGGGTGCCCCCTTTTTCGGTGCCCCCACCCCGCTCCATCGCCGCTCTCTTTGCAGGAAGGACGAGGATGGGACCAGTCGTGTTCCTCTGCCTGCTGGGTCTCCTGTCTCTGCCCTCGCTGCCAGGTGAGCCCCCAGCCCCCAGCCCCCAGCCCCTGCCCTTTTTCTTCTCCTGACCCCCCCCAACCCCGTCCAGCTGCTGCCCTGCCTGCCCCAGCCCCAGGGACACACGGGCCCCCCCCGGCTCTTTGCATCACCCCAAGGATGGAGCACGCATGGGGGGGAAGGTGCTCGGGGCTGCCCCAAAAAGCAGAGCACCCCTGGGCTCCCTGCTCTGGGGGGAGGGTGCAGGGCTGGACCCCCCCTCACCAAGCGCCCTGTGCCACGCAGGGGTGCAGGCCAAGAAGTGCCCCAAGGGCTGGCTGGACTTCAGGGGGAGCTGCTACGGGTACTTCGGGCAGGAGCTCACCTGGAGGAAGGCAGAGGTAGGCGGGGGTCTCTGCAGGGGGGTCCCGGGCTCCCCAGTGCCCTGTGCCAGTGCCCCCCCCTCACCAACCTGTTGCCCCCTCCCCAGGCTTGGTGCAAGGTGATCCACGCCGGGTGCCACCTGGCCTCCCTGCACAGCCCCGAGGAGCACGCGGCCGTGGCCAGGTTCATCGCCAAATTCCAGCGCAGCGAGGAGGAGGACAATGTCTGGATCGGCCTCCACCACTGGGTGAGCACCCTGGGGTGCCCAAGACCCCCCCACGCCCCCCACCCTCCGGGGGTGCCCTGGATGCGTGCCCTGCTCCAAACCCTGCCTGGGCGCAGGGGAACCAGGCTGGTTGCCCCCGGTTTGCCCCCATCCAAGAGCAGATCCCTGTCCCTGGCTGCTCCGTGTCCCCCTACCCCACAGCCCCGTGCCCACGCAGCCCCCCAGCCGCCCGCAGCCCCCTCCCCTAACGCCAGCCTCCCTCCTCCTGTGGCCCAGAACCAAGCCCGGGTGTGGATAGACGGCTCCAAGAAGCGCTACTCCGCCTGGGACGACGACGAGCTCCCCAAGGGGAAATACTGCACGGTGCTGGAGGGCTCCTCAGGTGAGCGGGGACACTGCTGGTCCCATGGGGGGGACAGGGGGACAGCCCCTGCTCTCGGCACCGCCATCCCCAGGCTGCTCCTGGAGCCCCCCACCCTGAGTAAGGGTCTCCCCGTGCAGCCCCTCTGGCCCCCCCAGCGCTCGCTCTGCTCTCTCCTCTCGCAGGTTTCATGTCGTGGGAGGACAACGCCTGCAGCGAGAGGAACCCCTTCGTCTGCAAGTACTCTGCCTAGAAGCAGGACCACCAGCAAGCTGCCCCCCGGCCCTGCCGTCCCCCTGAACCCCTGTGCGGTGCCCCCGGACCCTCGGCGCCCCCCCGCTCCCATTGCCCTCGCTGTGCCCGTGGCAGGGGACCCCTCAATAAATGCGCACGAAGCACGCCCTGGTCCCGTCTCTTCCTCCAGCTGCACCCCTGCCCCGCTCGGTGCTGTCCCCTGGTCATGGCAAGGTGCAGGGCTGCCCCTGGGGGGGCTCTGTCTGCAGCCCCCCGCTGCGTGGTGTGATACCGGGGCCAGCAGTGAGGTGTGCCCGTGGGCAGGGGGCTGCACATTGGGCAGGGGCCGGAGGGATGAACACTGCTGAAGGGACCTGAAGCTTGTTTGGGGGAAAGGGGGCAGCTGTGGGGGGGGGCACAATGGGCACAGCTGGGCACAGAGCCCCCCGTGGTGCTTCTCCTGCACCCCTGAAGGCCCCAGCACACGGGGACGTGGCACCGGGACCAGCGGTGCCACTGCCTGGGGCCGTGCTGGGGTGGAGGAGAGGGGCCCCCACCCCCCTGTGCCCCCCCGGCTGGGTATCGCCAAAGGGTGTGCAAGGGATGGGGGTGTGGGGGTGTGCATGGGGGAGTCTGATCCCGTAGGAGGAGAGTGAGGAAGGATCAAAGGAGAGGCACGGAGAGGAATCGGGGGGTTTGTACAGTTTGTGGTCAAAATAAGAAGTGGCACAGCCAGGGGTCCCTGCTGCAGCAGTGCCAAGTGCCTCTGGCACAACATCCCCCTCCCCATCCCTGTCCCTGTCCCTGTCCCTGTCCCTGTCCCTGTCCCTGTCCCTGTCCCTGTCCCTGTCCCTGTCCCCATCCCCACGGGGCTCGGGGCTGCGAGGCCAGGCCAGCAGAGCCCCCGGGGCAGGGGGGTGAGCAGCTCCCAGGCGCCCACGGCTCCCCAAACACAGCTCGGCCTCACCCAGCAGTCTGCAGGCTGCTCTGGGGTCATTCCTTCATTCTGTAGGATTTCGAGGGATACAGAAAGAAAAGAGCTTTAATCAGAGCATGCGAAACCCTTCCCTGCGGTCTGCACACCGCAAGGCACAAAATGCGTTTGGGAGATGTCACCAAACCTCTCCGAAGCCAACGTCACCGACTGGGGCCGTTCCTGCTGCTGGAGCTGCCGCCTGTGGGCAGCGAGGGCCCCGGCCAGCCTGGCGGTGCCGGCTTCAGTTCCACACCCAGTGCCACTGGCAGCATTTTTGGGGCTGCTCACACCACATCCACAGCGAGCGGTGCCAGGCGGGGACCATGGGTGGCACCAGGCGGAGCGGGACGCGGTGACCTCCCCAGCAAAGGGATCTGGACCAAGACCTCGTGCTGCCATGGGGTCTCCAGCCCAGTCCCTTGTCACTTGTCCTGAGTGCCAGCACTTGGTGTTCTGCTCCCCCTGGGGAACGCCTCCATGGGTGGTGGAGGGGGTGCGGCGTTCCCGTCCTGCACCAAGGGCTCCGAACTGGGTCCAGTGCTGGGATCCCAGTACAAGAGGGGCCTGGGCAGGATGGGGGGAGCCCAGTGCAGGACCCCTGGGGTGTTGCAGAGCCTGGAGACCCCTGCTGCAAGGAGAGGCTGCGGGAGCTGGGGCTGCTCAGCCTGGGGAGATTCCAGGGGGGCTCCCCAATAACCCTCAGACCCCCAGGGAGCTGCACAAGGACAGGGCTGGGACCTGGCACCGGGACCAGGGGCTGGGGGGGTCCCCGTCACCAGGAGTGGCAATTGCACCGTGTTCAGTTCCTTTGGGTGGGGTAGCGTAAACATGGCAGGGGGTGATTTTTGGCTCACAGACCCCTCTTCATGACACTGACCATGGACATCCGAGGCGCAGTGGTGCTGCACTGTGGGAGTGGATCAGCCCCAGCCTGCTGACCCTTCCCGCGCCCGGAGCTGGAGACGTGGCAGGCAGCAGCCCGGCTGGCCTTGCTGCTGGGTGAAGGCTTTGCAGCCGTTGGGTGCCGGGTGCTGGCTGTGCAGAGAGCGAAACATCACATTTTTAGGTCAAATGGAGAGAGACGTGCTGTGCTACCAGTGCCTCTGGTGGGCACCAGCACCACGGAGCCAGAGCCCCCCTGTGCCAGCAGCCGGCAGAGTCATTGCCGTGTGGGCAGACGGGCACCACGCAGGGAGGGCAATCGGATTTTATGAAGCACATTTGGCTTAACGAGCTTCTCCGAGAGAGGAGGCAACCTGCACAGCCAGCGGTGCCTCCTGGGCCCTGTGTTCCCTAATTGCCATCAGCACGCAGCCAAAATCACTCTGCAAACAGCCGTGCGCACAGCCAGGGCCGCTGACGCTCCGGGGCCTTTGCAATTGTTCCACCGCGCTCCCTGTGAGCGTCCCGAGTCCCAGACAGCCAAACCCATCCCTGCCTGCAGCTGGGGGTTCATAATTGCAGGCCCAGGATGTTTCCAGGTCAGAACCACTGCAAGCTTCTGCGCGGCTGCTGCAGGTACCTCGGAGCTGCCCTGGGTGCAAGGAAAGGCAGCGTGCCGGTACCGCCGCTCCTCCTCCCTCCCTGGCTGTGCCCTGGGCATCCTGACGGGGCTGCATCCTGCGAATGTGCTTTGGGAGGCTGCAGGGAGTAACTCGGGGTGCTGGGGATGCTGAATGAGGTCAGCACCGAGGTGCTTGGGGAGCTGGCCCTGCCAAGCACCCACGTCTGGCATCTGCTGGCAGCTGGTGTGAGCAGCACCAGCCGTGGGATTCGGTACCACTGGAGAAATGGTGTCCATGACCTGAGCAGTGTGACTGCTGCCTGCCCCAGCGCTGTTTTACCTCGTGCCAAATCCCCAAACAAGCCCCCCTGTGAGGTGGAGGGGGCAGCGCGAGCAGTGCCCCCGTTCCTCACCCCGGGGCTGTGCTGAGCTGGGTGCCCCGCGCTGTGCCAAACACAAACCCCGAGCTCTCAGTGCGGAGCTCTGTGAAGTAACACAGCTTGGGTTGCAGCCACAGCTCAGCAGAGCCCTCCTTCTGCCCAGGGCCCCCAGACCCCTCCCAGACCCGCCGTGCCCTGTGGCGCCGGCTGGCAGCAGGACCAAGGGGCTGGGGACACAAGGCAGAGCTGGGGGGGACCTGGGAGAAAGCACCTCCGCACAGTGTACCGGGGAGCCAGCAGCCAGCCTGGCACAGCCACAACCGCTGCCTGCAGCCCCCAGACCCCCCTCGCACTGCTCCACACCGTGCCTGGTGCCGGTGGGGGCACGCTGTGGGGTGACACCAGCACCGTGCTGGGCTCTGCCCCCCCTGAGCCACCTGGGCGCACGGCAGCCGTTGGCACCGGGACCCCCCCATTTCCCCATTTCCCCATTTTCCCTCCTGAGCCCCCCCGCAGACCCCGGGCACGGGGTTGTCCTGGCACACCAGCAGTCCTGGCGCAGGGCCCGGCGCCTGCCATGGCACGGGCAGAGGCGTTTGATCGCGGGGCGTGAAGGCGGGCAGCACGGGGGCGGGCAGCAGCAGCGGGTGCTGCACCCACTGCCACCGAGACGGAGACACCCCCGGCCCCTCCGAGCAGCTCCGGGGCGAGCAGGGCCCGTGGCCATGCAGTGTGCCTCATCTCTGCCTTGGCACCAGCACGGCCACCCCGTGCCCGGCAAGGACGACAGCAGAGGGGGGCCCGGCCCCCCCCTGCCCGCCCCATCAAAGCGCTGGCCACACGCCGCTGCCTCCCCAAGTGCGTCGATGAGGCCGCCGCGCGTGATCCCTGTTTGCTTTGGGGCAGGGATGACATTTTCGGGCCGCCTGTGTTGTGCCTCCCCACGGCCCCCTCCCTGCCCTCGCAGGGATAAAACCCCCGGGGCTGCCCGGAGCGTGGACACGAGGACACGAGCGCTGCTGCTGCTGGACACAGGTGAGCCCCCACAGCCCCCGCCTGCTGCACCCGCCTGCGCTCCCGCTCCTCTGCTCAGCCACAGGCCCCCAGCACGGCCCCACAGCAGTCTGGGGTCCCCTGCAGACTGCACCCCCCATCCCTGCACCCCAAACCTGCATCCCTGCACCCTGCAACCCTGTACCCGGCAACCCTGCACCCCACAAACCTGCACCCCACAAACCTGCACCCACAACGCTGCACATCACAGCCCTGCACATCACAGCCCTGCACCCCACAAACATCCACCCTGCAAGCCTGCACTCTTCATCCCTGCACCCCACAGCTCTGTGCACCAAAAACCTGCACCCCACATCCCTGCACCCCGCATCCCTGCACACCACATCCCTGCACCCTGCATCCCTGCGCTCTATATCCCTGCCCCCTGCATCCCTGTAACCCCACACCCTGTAAGTTGCATCCTTGCACCTCTGTGCCCCAGCACTGCTACCCCACACCTCCTGTAACCTTCATTCCCGTGCCTGGCATCCTTGTTCCCTGCCCCCCTGCACCCCCAGATCCGCAACAAAGTGCCCTGATCCTCACACCCTGCGCTCCACACCCTGCGCTCCAGCATCCTTGCACCCTGTAACCCTGCACCCCACACCCTGCACCCTGCAGCTCGCATCCTGCACCCCACATTTTGCATCCTGCACCCCCCACCTTGCATCCCTGAATTCCTGCCCCCTGCACCCACCCACACCACACACCCTGTGCCCCTGCACCCTGCTCCCCACCCTGCACCCACGCCCCCTGCTCCCTCACTCAACGGTGCCCACACCCATGGTGCTGGGGTCCCCACGCACCCCTGCCTGAGCCCCCCGCTCCAGGACAAAGAGAGGCTCCAGGCACAAAGGAGACCCCCCCTGTGCCAGTAGGGGTGGGGGGCTCAGCCGAGGCAGCCCCCAGGAGCAGGGTGCTGAGCGGGCCCCGTCCCCACAGCGGTGTGCTGCCAGGGGAGCGAGATGGCACCGACGTGGACGCCGGGGCTCTGGCTGCTGGGCTGCCTGCTGCTGGTCCCCGCGCTGTGGGGTGAGTGCCCCGCGCCCCCCTGTGCCCCCCCATGCCCCTGCTGCCCCCCGCTGCCCCCCCCTCACCCCGTGCCTCTGCAGGGCAGGATCTGTCCGAGCTGTCCGACTGCAGCCCAGGCTGGGTGCCCGTCAGCGGGGGCTGCCTCGGCTTCTTCCCCTGGGAGCTGAGCTGGAGCAGGGCTGAGGTGAGTGGCAGCAGGGCACAACGCGGGCACTGGGGAGGCTCTGCGGCCCTGGGGGGTCGTGTCACAGCGCCCTGGGGACACCCCAAGATGGGGACCCTCTCCAAGGGCTCCCTTCCCTCACCGGACCGGGTGACACCGCGGTGGCACCGCTGCCGTGCGCCAAGGCTGCGGTGCCAGGCGCCAGCGTCCCCGCGTCCCCACAGCCCCGGCGCTGCTCCCACCGCCCTCCTCCTGGGGAGGTGGGGGCCGGGCTGACGCTGCCCTCCCTGCTGCAGGCCTTCTGCCGGCGCTTCGGCTCCAGCACCCACCTGGCCTCGGTGCACAGCGAGGAGGAGCTGCAGGCTGTGGCGGATCTGCTCTTCTCCCGCTCCGGCGACGCCAGCGAGGAGGAGCTGGACGAGGAGGTCTGGATCGGCCTCCACCGGCCTCTGCGGGTGAGCACAGCCCCGGGGAATGGCCCTGAACCCCCCCTCATTGCCCCGAGGCAGCCCCGGGATGCTCCGAGGCTGGGGATGTGGGGGGTCCCCGGGGGTCCCAGCACCGCCCTGTCCCCCCGCAGAGCCGCAGCTGGCAGTGGTCGGACGGCACGGCGGTGGCCTACAACTCCTGGCACCGGGCGTCCTTCACCAGGCGGAGAGCCTGCGCCGCGCTGCAGGACGCCACGGGTGAGCCCGGCACCGGGGCACCGACACCGGCAGCACCGGCACCGGCGGCACCGGCTGAGCCCCGCGGCCTCGTGGCCATGGCCAGGGCAGCCCGTGGGTGGCTTGTGCGTGCACACCCAGACACAGGCACACGCGCGCACACTCGCGCTGTGCACACACACGGCCACATCTCGCTCCTGGTGCCCCGGGCTGGGCTGGCAGCTGCAGGACCTGGCTGTGTGCATGCCGGGGCGCGGTGCCGGCTGCCGGGGGGGTGGGCTGTGCGGGGGGCTCACGGCGCCTCTCCCTTCCAGATTTCACCACGTGGGAAGCAGAAGCCTGCAGCGACAGAAAACCTTTCATCTGCAAGTCCCTCTCCTAGAGCGACGCAGCGCCCACACTGCCCACAGCACCCACAGTGCCCGCGGTGCCCACAGTGCCCGTGGTGCCTGCAGTACCTGCACCACCACCCCCTGCCCAACACCCCCTGCCCACCCGGGCACAGCCTCAGGCCCCCAATAAAGGCCCTGAGCTCAGCCTGGTCCGCAAACCATGCACCTGCACATGGGGATGGGATGGGGATGGGGATGGGATGGGATGGGATGGGATGGGGTGGGATGGGGATGGGGATGGGATGGGATGGGATGGGGATGGGATGGGGATGGGGATGGGATGGGATGGGATGGGGATGGGATGGGGATGGGGATGGGATGGGATGGGATGGGGATGGGATGCGATGGGATGGGATGGGATGGGATGGGGATATGGGATGGGATGGGATGGGATGGGGATGGGGATGGGGATGGGGATGGGGATGGGGATGGGGATGGGGATGGGGATGGGGATGGGGATGGGGATGGGGATGGGGATGGGGATGGGGATGGGGATGGGGATGGGGTGGGATGGGATGGGGTAGGATGGGGACAGGGACAGCGCAGGGCGTCTCTGGGCAGCCCTGCAGCACACTGCCCACCCCCATGGTCCCCATGAGACCCCCATGGCCTCAGAGACCCACAAGACCCCAGTGGGGCTCCTGCAGACCCAGAGGGACCCCATGGCCACGAGGGACCCCTGTGACCTCTCCCTGACCCCGCAGCCCCCATGCCCATGACCCCGGGTGCAGCCTGGCCCTGCAGTGGGGCAGCCCCCCCCGCCTGCAGCCCTGCAGTGGGGCAGCCCCCCCCCGCCTGCAGCCCCCCAGGACACAAGGGAGCCGGGTGTCCGTGCCCGCAGGTCCCAGCCCCGCACAGGGCTGCAGGCGCCGTTTGTTGTGCCGGGTGCCGTAGTAACGGGCAGGGGACGGGCCCAGGCTCCCAAACCCGGGCAGAGACGGTAAGGGGCGACCCCTGCTCGGTCGGGGGGGCTCTGACCCCAAATGCTGGGGCTGCATCTGTGGGGTGCAGGGGATCCATCCTGGGGGTGCTGGGGGCTAAATCCAGGAGGTGCTGGGTCCCGCTCCTCCTGGTTCAGTCCTGGGCTGCTGGGGCTCCCCCAGCACTTGGGGGAGATCCTGGGAGCAATCCCGGGGTCTTTTGCCCCAGGAGCCGGGGCACGGCCTCTGCTCAGTCCCACGGGTACCGGGGTCGGGGGGGAGGGAAAGAACCCAGAGCCCCCCACCCATGGGGGCCATTGTGACAGCCGGGCTGCCCGGCTGTGCCCCAGAACCTGCGGGGCTGAGCCCGGCCCCACTGCAGGGGAACGGGGACAGGGACGGGGACGGGGACGGGCACGGGGACGGGGACACTGCACGGCACCCAGACGGGGGGCACCGCTCCCAGGGACTGGGACTTGGCCGGGGGCTGCGTGGTGGGGAGGGAAGGGGGGGACACGTCCCTCGGTGAGACCCCCGAGGCGGGCACCCGCTGACGGGGCCAGGACCTCCTCGCAGGGCCGGGCAGAGCCGCGCGCCCACCATGTCCACCAGCGCCTGGGTGGGCACCTGGAGACCCCACCGCCCCCGCGGCCCCATCGCCGCCCTCTACAGCAGCCCCGGGCCCAAGTACGGGCTCCCCACCAATGTCGGTGAGTAGGGGAGGGGGACGGGAGGGTGCCGTGGGGCGGTGAGGGGACGGAGGGGGGTCCCGTGCCCACCGTGCCCCCCGTGCCCCGCAGGGTACCGGCTGCATGACCCGTCCCGGCACCGCGCCCCCGCCTACAGCTTCGGTGCCCGCCTGGCGCAGCACCCGGACGACCGCTCCCCGGGGCCCGCGTACATGCTGCCCCCCAGGACCACCGCCAAGGGCAAGGACGGGACCCCCGCGTACTCCATCTACGGCCGCCCCCGGGACCTGGAGCCTTTCCGGACACCCGGGCCAGGTGGGGAGCCCTGACGGTGCTGGGGGTGGGGGTGTGGGGGGGGGGGCAGGTGGGAGCCCCCTCCCCACATGGCCGTGGTGTCGCCCCACTGCAGGCTGCTACTCGCCGGAGAAGGCCGGGAGGTGGGCATTCCCCTCCCCACCCGTCTACTCCCTGCGCTCCCGCACCAAGGAGTTCGCCAGAGACCAGACGCCGGGTACGGGAAACGGGGTGGGCTGAGAGCCCCCCTGCCCCCAGGCTGGGCTGAGCCCCATCCCCAGGGGGAGAGCCCCCCAACCCCGGGCTGAGATCCTGATACCTGAATTGAGCCCCCCAATCCCTGAGCTGAGCCCCCATCCCCATCCTGAGCCCCCCCCATGACCAGACTGACCCCCCCCCATCCCTAGGCTGAGACCCCCATCCCTGAACTGAGCCCTTCATCCTTGGCCTGAGCCCTCCCATGCCCAGGCTGAGCCCTCCCATCCCTGAGCTGAGCCCCCCATTCCTTAAACAAGCCCCCACCCCATCCTGAGCCCCCCCCCATGCCCAGACTGAGCCCCCCAGCCATGAACCAATCCCCATCCCTCACCTGAGCCCCCATCCCTGAACTGAGCCCCCATCCCCGGGCTGAACCCCTCTGCCCCCCCCTCTCCCCCCGGGTCAAAGCCCACTGCCCGCTACCCCCTGACCCCCCCCACACCCCCTGACCCCCTCGCCCCCCCAGGCCCCGCCGCGTACCGCCTGCCCCCCATGCTGGGGCCCCGCATCATCAGCAAGAGCTCGGCCCCCAACTACTCCATGCCGGGGCGCAGCACCGTGGGCGCCTTCTACCAGGACCTCTGCAAGGTGAGGGGGGGGGGTCAGGGGGCACCGGGGGGGGCACCTGGGGGTGGGTGGGCAGCCGAACATCACCACCCCCCCTCCCCACAGACACCGGGACCCTGCAACTACCGCGTGGTGGACGCCAACGTCTACAAGAGCCGCGCGCCGCAGTACAGCATGCTGGCACGCAACGAGCTGCCCGGGGACACCACCCTCAAACCGGGACCCGGCGCCTACAGCCCCAGCACGGTGAGGATACGGTGGGGGCGGCGGGGGGGGCACGGGGGGCAGCCCCCAGCCCTCACCCTCACCCTCACCCTCACCGCCTCGTCCCCAGGGCAAGCCGCAGGGGCTGACGTTCGGGATCCGGCACTCCGACTACCTGGCCCCGCTCATCGTGGACGTGCCCGACTAGGGGGGCGCGGGGGGGGTCGGCCTCTGATGGGAAAAGATCGGTGCCAAAAGACTCAGCCGCTCGCCTCGTGTCTCAGAGCGTCAACGGGACGGGGGCTGCGCCCACCCCGTCTGGGCGGGGGCTCTGGGAGGGCTGGGGAGCAAGGGGGGGGGTAGGGAGTAAGGGGGGTCTGGGGAGCAAGGGGAGGTGGGGATCAAGGGGGGGGATCCCCAGCCCCACATCCATGTGGGTCCCACATGTGGATCCCCAGATCCACAGCGATGCCCCGACCTGGCTGCTCCAACCCATCCCACCCCATCCCCATCCCAATTTCAATCCCAATCCCAATCCCAATCCCAATCCCAATCCCAATCCCAATCCCATCCCATCCCACCCCATCCCCATCCCAATTTCAATCCCAATCCCAATCCCAATCCCAATCCCATCCCATCCCATCCCACCCCATCCCCATCCCAATTTCAATCCCAATCCCAATCCCAATCCCAATCCCAATCCCAATCCCAATCCCAATCCCATCCCATCCCATCCCATCCCATCCCACCCCATCCCCATCCCAATTTCAATCCCAATCCCAATCCCAATCCCCACATCCCCACACATTCCGTCTCCCTGTGTCCCCTCATGCTCCCCAAGCCCCCATGTCCCTCACGCCCCTTTACCCCCCGCTGACCCCACAGCTGCCCCCCGCCACCCCTTGTCCCCTGCTGACCCCGGTGACGCTGCAGCCGCTCCTGTCACAGCCCCACGGGTGCAGGCGCCGCGGGCACGGGTGGTGCTGGGAGCGATCGGGTCTGGGCCGTGGCGCTGCCTCCTGTGCCCCGTGCCACCGCTGCGGCTGTGCCAAGGTCACCACGGCCCCGTGGGGACAGGGAGGGGGCACTCATCAGCAAGGCACTGCGGGACCGGGGTGCTGGGGGCGCCCTGGGGGCTGTGGGCACCGTGGGACCCGTGCGTGCTGCACCCACCGTGGGTGCCGTGGGTGCGGAGGGTGCTGAGGCGCGCACCGTGCCGGGCAGGCAGAGACACGCAGAGCCCCGCACCTGCCCCACGTCACCGTCGGGAACCGAAACACTGGGGGCAGAGAGGAAAGGACGAGGGCATCGGCCCCAGCCCCAGCCCCAGCTCTGCCACCTCGCTCCCTGCCCTGGGGACAGAGTCCAGTGCCCAAGGCGCCTCCGTGACTGGGCGGGTGGCGCAGCGGTGCCAGCGGCAGAGGAGCGGTGCCGGTGGCTGGGGGGCATTGCCAGCGGCAGGGGGGCAGCGATGGACGCCCCCCCGGTCTCGCTCCCGGCCCTCATCCGCAGGAAGCGTGACGGCGAGCGGCTGCGGGATGAGGAGATCCAGAGCTTCGTGCGCGGCGTGACCGAGGGCTCCGCGCAGCAGGGACAGATCGGTGCGGGCACAGCAGGGCCGGGGGGGCACTGCGGGGACCTGGAATGGGACCAGGGGGAGGCAGGAGGGGGATGGTGGCGGGGGGATGCTTCTGGCATGCGTGGGGCTGGGGGCAGGTGAGGGGTGGGGGCAGCTGGGGCACGGTACGGGACATGGCATGGGGATGTGGTGGGGAATAGGGCACGGGGGGGACACCCGGGGACATCCCTGGGGAGGACACAGCCAGGGGACCTGGCACAGGGACATGGCCAAAGGCAGCTGGGGCACGGCAGGGCTGGGGGGACACTGGAGGGACACGGAAGGGATGGGGAGGGCGGGGGGGCTCCTGGCATGGGGACACGGCAAAAGGGAGCGGGACACAGCGGGGGGACGTGGCTGGGGGCACTGGGGGCTCCCAGGTGGGGTCACTGGGGACACTGGGGGGTTCCAGGCGGGGTCACTGGGGGCTCCCATGCGGGGTCACTGGGGACACTGGGGGGTTCCAGGTGGGGTCACTGGGGGGTTCCAGGCGGGGTCACTGGGGTCCCCCCCCCGCCCCCAGGTGCCATGCTGATGGCCATCCGGCTGCGGGGCATGGACGCGCAGGAGACGCTGGCGCTGACGCGCTCCATGGCGGCCTCGGGCCGGCTGCTGGCCTGGCCGCGGGGCTGGCGGGGGCGCCTGGTGGACAAGCACTCCACCGGCGGCGTCGGGGACAAGGTCAGCCTGGCCCTGGCCCCTGCCCTGGCTGCGTGCGGCTGCAAGGTGAGCGGGGACGGGGACGGGGACGGGGACAGGGACGGGCAGCACCGCAGGGTTCCCGCCTGCGCCCACCCTCCTGCGCCCACAGGTGCCCATGATCAGCGGCCGCGGGCTGGGGCACACCGGGGGCACGCTGGACAAGCTGGAGGCCATCCCCGGCTTCTGCGTCTCCCAGAGCCCTGAGCAGGTGCGGGGGGACATGGGATGGGGTTGGGGACACGGGATGGGGATGGGGACACGGAATGGGATGGGGACAGGGACGGGGGACCACGCACAACCTGCCCATCCTGCTGGCACGGGGCCGCTCCATTCCCATTTGGCTGGAGCCGAGGCTCTGCCCGCGGGGGCAGCTGCCCCTAACCCCCACCGTGACGGGTGGGTGGTGCTCTGGGGTCACCCCGGTGCTCACAGACCCCGCTGGTCCATGCACACTGCATGGGGGTGGCCCACGAGGGGACAAGGGGAAACAGCGGCAATGCAGGGGGGAGCGGGGAGGGGCTCGGGGCCAGGGGGGCACAGAGGGGGACATGGGACACTGATGGGATGTGGGATGTGCTGGTGGGTTTTGGGATACGCTGATGGGTTTTGGGATGTGCTGATGGGTTTTGGGATGCCAATAGGGTGTGGGATGCCAGTGGGATGCAGGATGCTGACGGAATGTGGATGGGATGCAAGATGCCAACGGGATGCGGGTGGGATGTGGGATGTGGATGGATGTGGGATACCGATGGGATGTGGGATGCTGAAGGGCTTTGGGATGCAGACAAGGTGTGGGATGCTGATGAGACAGACACGGAAATCAGAGGGGACATGGGATGGTGATGGGACATGGGACACTGATGGGATATGGGATGGTGATGGGACCCGGGTGGGATATGGGGCAGGGATGTGGAGGAGGATGGGGGCTGGATGTGGGATGCAGGACCCCGATGTCCCCGGCCCCACAGATGCAGAGCATCCTGGAGCAGGTGGGCTGCTGCATCGTGGGGCAGAGCGAGGAGCTGGTGCCGGCCGACCGGGTGCTGTACAGCCTGCGGGACGTCACCGCCACCGTCGACAGCCTCCCCCTCATCACAGGTACCGGGGCGCTGTGGGATGGGAACCCCCCAAGCCCCCCCAAGCCCCTCCATCCAACCAGGACCCCGGGGAGTGGGCGCGGGGCTGGGGCTGTAGGGCTGGAACTGCTGCGACCTCTCACCCACCCCGTCCCCAGCCTCCATCCTGAGCAAGAAGGCGGCGGAGCAGATCTCGGCGCTGGTGCTGGACGTCAAATTCGGGAGCGCGGCGCTGTACCCAACCCTGGAGAGCGCACGGGAGCTGGCCCAGAGCCTGGTGAGACCCCCACGGGACCCCATCCCCTGGGGACAGTGCTGGGGCCGGTGCCCCCGTGACGCCCGGTGCCCCCGTGCAGGTGGCGGTGGGCGAGGAGCTGGGCATCCGCACGGCAGCCGTGCTGAGCAGCATGGACCAGCCCCTGGGGCGCTGCGTGGGCAACGCGCTGGAGGTGCTGGAGGCGCTGCAGTGCCTGGAGGGACGCGGCCCCGAGGACCTGAGGGAGCTGGTGACGGTGCTGGGTCAGCACGGGGACGGGGACAGGGATGGGGACGGGGACAGGGATGGGGATGGGGATGGGGATGGGGATGGGGATGGGGATGGGGATGGGGTGGGCACAGCCCAAGGGCACACGCAACCCCCCTGCCCCAGCCCTGCACCCATGCACAGACCCCGTGTCCCCCCCTCCGTGTGCCCCACACACAGCCCAGCCCCCATCCCCATCCTGTGTCCCACCCCCCGGTCCTGTGCCCCCAGCCCCCTCCCCACCCCGTGCCCCATGCCCTGAGCCCTCCCCCTCCCCAGACTGCTGCTCCCAGTCCCTGTCCTCCCCACACCCCCACCCATGTCCCCTGCCCCTTGTGGCCCCCCACCCCCCACCCCCAGCCCCCAGGCTCCCCCCACTCATCTCTGGGGGGCTGCTCCCGGTCCCTGCACCCTGGGGGGGGGGGAGCACAGGGGTCCCAGCGCCGTGCCATGTCCCGCAGGGGGGCTGCTGCTGTGGCAGTGCGGGATGGCCCCGACGGCGGAGCAGGGCCAGGAGCGGCTGGCGCGGGCACTGGATGACGGCTCGGCCCTGCGAACCTTCGAGGCCATGCTGGGGGCGCAGGGGGTGCCCCCCGACACCGCCCGCCTGCTCTGCACGGGGACCCCCCAGCAGCGCCACCAGGTCCTGGGGCAGGCGGGCACCCGCGAGGAGCTGCTGGCGCCCTGCGAAGGTGAGGGGAGGGGGGGGGCCGGGGGTCCCGGCCGGCACCCTGCGTCCCCACCCGCAGCCCCGTGCCCCCTGCCTGTACCCTGAGCCCCGGACCCCCAGCACCCCCCCTGTGGGCACCATGGGGTGCTCAGCCCCCTGCCGAGCCCCAGATCCCCGCATCCCAGTGCCCCCCCACTGCTCTGCACCCCCACATCCTGGTGCCCCCCTGATGCTCCCCACCACCCCCACATCCCAGTACCCCCCCCCAGCTCCCCACCACCCTGCTGCCCGGTGCTGTGGGTGATGCTGCTGCTGGCGCAGGCAGGGTGCAGGGGATCGAGGCGCTGCCGCTGGCCCGCGTGCTGCACGAGCTGGGGGCCGGCCGGACGCGTGTGGGGGACGCCATCAACCCCCGCGTGGGCGCCGAGCTGCTGGTGGCCGTGGGGCAGCACCTGCGGGAAGGTAAGGGGGTGGCGGGGGGGGTGACGGCGGTGGCGTGGGGACCCCATCCCAATGTCCCCATCCCTGCGCCCCCATCCCCGTGCCCCATGCCCTGCATCCCCGTGCCCGCAGGGGAGCCCTGGCTGCGGCTGCACCACGACGGGGGGCTGAGGGCTGAGCAGCGCCAGGCCCTGCAGGACGCGCTGCGGCTGGGCACCGGCACCACCGGCACCACCGGCACCGGCACCGCCGTGTCCCGCATCGCCGAGACCGTGCTGCCCCGTGGTGCGCCCTGACCCCACACGGGGATGGTGACGGTGACGGTGACGGTGACGGTGATGGTGATGGTGATGGTGATGGTGATGGTGATGATGGTGATGATGGTGATGGTGATGGTGAGCAGCTGATTTGTGGAAACGGCCCCCACCGTCGGTAGGACTTTGGGGTCACCGTGTTTACCCGGCGCTGGGCAGCCCGGGGGGTGCTCCCACCAAAGCCGTGCCCACCCGACGCGGCAGCGTGCCCTGGCTACGTGCAATAAAGCTCCATGCGCACGGCGTTTCCCCATGTGCCTGTACTCACAACCTGTCCCCACTTCATATTAAATTAATCCCAGAACTTGTTTCCATCAGCCCCTCCCGGTGGTGGTCGCTGGGGGCTGTGGGGATGAAGGCTGATGCCTCCTCTTCATCACTGCCGGCTGCCTGTGCTCAGGCTCAGCTGCTCCTCGGCTCCTGGCACACCTACCGGGTCGGTCCCAGCTGGTTTTTGGGACAGACAGGCAGTGTGATACCAGGTGTGACACTGGGTGTGACACAGGGTGTGAAATCAAGTGTGATGGGTGTGACATGGCATGTGACACCAGGTGTGACACGGGCTGTGATGGGTGTGCCACCAGCTGTGATGAGCGTGCCAGGTGTGACACCAGGTGTGACTTTGGGTGTGCAACGGTGTGACAGGGCAGTGTGACACGGGGTGTGACACCAGGTGTGACACTGGGTGTGCCAGGGTGGTGTGACACAGGGTGTGATGGGTGTGACATGGGATGTGACACCAGCTGTGACCCCAGGTGTGACCCCGGGTGTGACACCGGCTGTGACACCGGGTGTGTAACAGCGTGACGGGGGGTGCCAGGGGTGACACTGGGGGTGACACCGGGTGTGCCGGGTGTGACACTGGATGTGCCAGGCGTGCCCCCGGCTGTGCCCCCAGGTGTGCCCCGCGCTGTGCCCGTCCCGGTGCCCCCCCCCCTTCCCCTCCCCTCCCCCCCCGCCCCCCCCCGGCCGCTCCGGGCCCCCCCGCGGGCAGCGCCGCGGTCACGTGGAGCACAGGGGTCACGTGGAGCACTGCAGGGTCACGTGGGTGCCCCCCCCCCGCCAGCCGCGCTCAGCGGCGCCCCCTGGCGCTGTTGGTGCCCCCCCCGCGGGCACTGCGCGTGCGCGCGCGGCCGCCCCGCCCCCCCCCCCCCCCCCCCCCTCCCTGCGGGGCACTTCCGGTGTGCGGCAACGGCACCAGGTGGGGGCCGCAGGGGGCTGGGGGGGGCGGGGGGGGCAAAGGGCAACGGGGGGGGCTGGGGGGGGCACCGGGGGGTCAGAGGGTACCGGGGGGGGCAGGGGGTACCGGGAGGGGTAGGGGGTACCGGGGGTCAAAGGGCTCTGGGGGGGTCAGGGGGCACCGAGGGGTCAGTGCTGCGGGGGGGGCGGGGGGCACCGGAGGGGTCAGGGGGCAGCGGGGGGGCAGGGGGAACAGGGGTCAAAGGGCACCGGGGGGGGTCAGGGGGCACCGGGGATCAGAGGGCACTGGGGGGTCAGGAGGCATTTGGGGGGGTCAGGGGGCACCGGGGGTCAAAGGGCACCAGGGATCAGAGGGCACCGGGGGGTTAAGGGGGCACTGGGGAGTCAGGGGGCGCCTGGGGTCAAAGGGCACTGAAGGGGTCAGGAGGCATTTGTGGGGGTCAGGGGGCTCTGGGGGTCAAAGGGCACTGGGGTGGTCAGGGGGCATTTGGGGGATCAGAGGGCACCGGGGGTAGTCAGGGGGCATTTGGGGGGGTCAGGGGGCACCGGGGATCAGAGGGCACTGGGGAGGTCAGGGGGTATTTGGGGGGTCAGGGGGCACTGGGGGGGGTCAGGGCACACTGGGGGTCAAAGGGCTCTGACGGGGTCAGGGGGCACTGGGGGTCAGAGGGCACCGGGGGGGGGTCAGGGGGCACCGGGGTCTCAGTGCTCACCGTGTGCCCCCCCCTCCCTTGCCCCCAGCCCCGCCATGGCCCAGTCCCTGCTCCCCGCTCGCTGCCTGCGCTGCTGCCGGGCCCTGCTCAGGGCCCCCCCTGCGGCCCCCACCCCCTCCCGTGGGCCGTGGGGGTCCTGGGGGTCTCCATCATCCTCATCCTCATCCTCATCATCATCATCATCATCATCTTCATCACCCCCAGGAGGGGGGGGCCGTCCCCCGCTGCCTCTGTGGCAGCGCCTGGCGGTGGTGTCGGTGCTGGGGGGGGCGGCGGCGGGGGCCTGGCTGCACCTCCGTGCGCAGCGGGAGCGGGAGCGGCGGCGGCGGCGGGCGCGGGAGCTGCGGGAGCTGGCGCTGGGCCAGGGCGACTTCCAGCTGCTGGACCACACCGGGCAGCCGCGGCGCAAGGCGGATTTCCGCGGGCAGTGGGTGCTGCTCTACTTCGGCTTCACGCACTGCCCCGACGTCTGCCCCGACGAGCTGGAGAAGCTGAGCCGGGCGGTGGAGCTGCTGGAGGCCGATGTGGCGCTGCCCCCCCTGCAGCCCCTCTTCGTCACCGTGGACCCCGAGCGCGACGACGTGGCGGCCGTGGCGCGCTACGTGCGCGATTTCCACCCCCGGCTGCTGGGGCTGACCGGCAGCCCCGAGCAGGTGCGGGCGGCCGGCGGTGCCTACCGCGTCTACGCCCGCGCCGGCCCCAAGGACGAGGACGGGGATTACATCGTGGACCACACGGTGGTCATCTACCTGCTGGGTCCCGACGGGCTCTTCCTCGACTACTACGGCCGCGGGAAGACCCCCGCCCAAATCGCCGACAGCGTGCGGCGCCACATGCAGACCTACGAGCCGCTCCCTGACTGAGTGACCAAGGGGAGGGGGCGGCGAGTGGCCCCCCCCCGGTGTGGACCCCATGGGGATGGGGGCTGCGGCACCGGGACGGGACCCTCCCCAACCCCACGGGGCTGTGCTGGGGATGGGCTGGGGGAGGCACAACAAGGCAGGAGGTACGGAAACTGGGCATTTATTGCTGAAAAAGGGGGTACTGCGGGGGGAGCTGTACACAAGGGGGGGCTGTACAGGACCCAGGGGGGCTGTACAGGACCCGGGGGGGCCGTACAGGACCCGGGGGGGCTCAGTCGCAGAGCACGGAGGCGCGGTAGTTTTGGAAGCGCTCCCGAGCCTGCCCCTGCCGCAGCAGCCGCAGCCGCATGGTGTCCACCGCCTCCTCCAGCCCCAGGTCCTGCGCCACCTCCACCGTGTAGTCGTTGGCCTGCGGAGAGGGGCAGGGGGTCGGGAGGGCTGCGTTGAGCCCCCCCCCAGACCCCCCCCAGCCCCCGAGACCCCCGCTCACCAGCTGCAGGGAGGCCAGCATGCAGCGGCACACCTCGAAGGCCGGCAGCCCCGCCACCAGGCTGCGGAAGGGCTGCCACTCGCCCAGGCGCCCGAAGCGTGCGGCCAGCCGGTCCCCGTAGCTGTGGATGTCGAAGGCCGCCCGTTCCTCCTGCGGGATGAAAAGGGGTGGGGGGGTCAGGGTGGCCCCCCCGGTCCCCCTCCAGCCCCCTGCCCCCCGCCACCTGCCTGCTCCTGCAGCAGCGGCCCCATCTTCTCCTCCCACTGGCGGATGTGCTGCGACAGCTCCGTCTCCTGCACGTAGCGCTGCGAGTTGGCGATGAACAGCTCCTGGGGGGGGGAAAAAGGGGATGGGGGGAGCACGGGGACAGGGGGAGCACAGGGACGGGGGGAGCACAGGGACAGGAGGGACAGGGGGTGCCCCAAACCCGTGGGTGCTGTCTGTGTGACACCTACCACGTTCCTCCTCACCAGCTCCTCGTAGCTCAGCGCATCCAAGTCGCAGGGACCTGGGAGAGGGCCGGGTGGTGCTGGGGGGGGGCAGCGTGCTGCCAGCCCCTGCGGTGCTGAGTGGGGAAGGGGAGGCCCCCCCCGGGCTGCTGCTGAGCGGGGGGAGCACTCCCAAAGCCCCCCAACAAGCACTCACCCACGTCTCCCTCGACCGCCGGCTCCGGGGCGTGCAGCTGGAAGTCCTGCTCCAGAAAATCCTCTGCGGGCGGGGGGGGGCAGGCTCAGCACCGCGGCTGCCAGGCCCTGCGGATGCTCAGCCCCCCCCCCCCCCCGGGGGGCTCCACTCATACCTGGGCCTTCCTCAGCGTCCCCCCTGAAGTCATCATCCTCGTGCTCCTCTTCCAGCGCCTCCAGCTCCTCCTCGCGCTCCAGCGGCGGCACCCAGGGTGGTCTCTGGGGGGGCAGCGCTGAGCCCAGCGCCCCCCCGGGACCCCCAATCCCCCCCCCCCGAGCCCCCCAGCCCCGTCCCCGCTCACCGCCCTGCTCTGCAGCTTCCTCTGTGCCGCCAGCCGCTCCTTCAGCTGCTTCCAGTACAGCACCTCCAGGTCTGCAGGCACCGCACGGGCACGGCCTCAGCGCCCCACGGCCCCGCAGCGATGGGGGGGGTCCCCTGCAGCCCCCCCCTCCTGTCACCCCCCCACTCACCCGCGAACGTCGGCCCCTTCCTCTTCGTTCTCCTGCCGTCTGCGGCGTCGCTGTCTGCGGGAAGCAGGAGGGGAGTCCCCGTGTCCCTGTCAGTGTCCCCCCCATGGCCCCACCAGGGCAGCAGCACCCAGTGGGGCGCAGAGCTCTGCCCTGCTCGGGCCATGCTCTAAAATTCTGGGTTAGACCCAAAATTTGTGTGCTGCCAGGAGTGGGACTCCATCCCTGTGGGGCCCTTCCAACTCATCAAATAAAAATAAAGTAAATAAAATAAAAAAGCCACCTGCTCCTCCCTCCTCGAAGCCCTACGAGTGCTGAGGTGCGGCCGCTGTACCCCGCACCCCACCCGGCAAACTGGGGCGCACATGGGGAGCACCAGCGAGCCCCAGCCCCCCCGTCAGAGCTCCTGCCCCGAACCCGCGTCGGGGCGGGAGGTGGCAGAGCTGTGACACTCACAGGAGGCAGAGAACCACTTCAAGAAGTCCTGCAGCTTCCTCGGCCCCTTCCTTTTCCGCTTGCTCCCGACCACGTCGTCCAGGCCCTGCGGCACCAGGAAGGGTCTCCCTGCAGGCAGAGGGGGATGAGCCACGCGAGCAGCTCCGGGGCAGGGGGCCCAGCCCCTCCCCAGGCACCTTTCTTGAAGGGTTTGTCTTCAGAGTCCCCAAAGGGGTCCAGGCTCTGCCACGGGTCCAGCATCTGGGGGAGGAAGCGAGCTCTCAGCCAGGACGGGGGCAGCGGAGCCGCGGGGATCCCCCGGCACCAGCGCGGCACAGAGCGGGGTGGGGAGGGCAGGGACACCCTGGGGCTTCCCGCAGCACCCAGGCAGTGCTGCTGCCCCCCCAGCTCATCTCCAGGCCCTCACCTTGATGTGTTCCTGGGGGTCCTGGGCAGGGGCTCGCTCCCGCAGCGCGTAGCCCTTGGCTTGGGGCGCACCCTGGCAGACACAAAGCGTCAGGCAGCAGCGAGCCGCGGGCAGCCGGGCTCCGGGGCAGGAGCCAGGAGCTGTGGGACCCCCCCCCACGCCCTGCCTGCCCTACCCTCTGCGCCTCGATGTGCTCATCGGCAGCCGGAGCCATTTCCACGTTGTCCTCAGGGACCATGGGCAAGTCATCCCCGCTGTCGTCCGGCCCCGCAGCACCTATGGGGACAGCAGGATGCAGCCAGGAGCTGGGACGGCCTCTCCTGGGGTCTCCCTTCTCCACCCTGCCTGAGGGGGAGCTTCCCTGGGGAGTTTTACTTCTTAAATCACAACACCCGGGCCGGCTGGGGGTGCGCAGAGGACGGGAGCACCTCTGGGAGCAGCACGGCGCACCCCGGGCACGCAGGGCGGAGCGGACGGACAGACCCCACCACCAGCCCCTCACCTCCATCCTCAGAGAAGTTCAGTGCCTGCACGGGCGTCGCACCAGCGCCGAGGTGCAGGGGCTCCCTGCCGCCACCGAGGACCGAGGACCGGGCTCCTGGGAGGTGACAGAGGCTGGGGGTCACCGCGGCCCCACACGCAGAGCGGCTGCGGTGGCAGCGCAGGGGCAGCTCCCCAGGGTGGGCTCTGCCTTTGCCCAGCCCCAGGTCTCCCCCACGCCCAATTTTCAGCAGTAACCACCCCCTGTGCTGGCACTCGGTGTTTTTGACAGAGGCAGGGCAGCAGAGGAGAGGCAGAGCCGCATCTCCTCCACCCCCAGGAGCGGGGCCGAGAGCTCGCAGCCTCTCAAGCAAAGCCCCCCAGCGGGGCAGCCCCGCTCCGTGCTGCCTCCTGCCCCACACAGCTCCTCACCCCGGCCCCGTACCTGCAGCTCCAGCGACGCTCCCCTCGTGGTGCCAGTCCTGCAGGCCCGTGGGCAGGAGCCCCCCCAGCTCCAGCATGAAGGCACCGGTGGCGTGGGGGGTGCAGGTGTTCATGCGGAAATCCTTGCGGCTGGCCAGCACCTCGCCCTTGTGGCTGGGGACATGGGGACAATGGGCCCATCAGGGGGACAGGACCCCCCTGGGGACCCCCAGATGGGGGGAGCGGGGCTGAGGCGCCCCCAAACCAACAGCCCCCAGGAGGGATCTGCCCCCACCCGCTGTCCTCATGCTCCTCCAGCCCCACAGAGCCCTGCCTGGGTTCCCCAGCGCAGCCCCGACCTCGTTGCACCCCCTGCACCCCCAGCCCCCGTGTGGGCTCCTGGAGCCCTCAGGATTATTCCTCCTCCTCCTCCTCTTCCTCCTCCTTCTCCTCCCTGCCTCCTGGGTTTAACGGGGACAGGGCCATTCCCCCCACGATGGCACGGGGACAGCCCGGCCGTACTGCAGCACGAGCTGGGGGCGCAGCTGGACACCGGGGGGGTGGTGAGGTGGGCTCTCACCTAAACAGGGGGTTGTTCCTCTTCTCAGCCTCCTCCGGGGGCACCAAAGATATCGGGGTCAGGGGAACAATGTTCACAGCCTGCGGGGACGAGAACAGGAGCGTGGCTGCCGCTGTTCGGGGCCGGATGGGGGCTGCGCGGGCACGGTGTGGGCAGCGCCGCCCCTCGCAGCCCCAGGGGACGAGAAGGCCACCAGCAGGCTCCCTTACGCTGGGCTGCTGGTCCCTCCTCATGTCCACGCTGCCCTGGCTGCTGTCCTTGATGTCGTCCAGGGAGAGGAACTGCAGAGAGAGAGGCCCGTGGTGGTGACCGGCTGGCAGCGGGGCCGGGCGTGCTGCACCACGGCACCCCGTGGGGGCAGAGAGCTGCTGCTGCACAGCCGGGACCGAACAGAGGGAAAAGCTCTGGGTTTGGGGCCTCTGCCAGGACAGGAGCTGGCCTTTAAGGTCCCTTTAATAGATGGTCTTTAAGGTCCCTTTAACAGGTGGCCTTTGGGGTCCCTTCCGACCCGAGCCGTGCCAGCCGAAGGAAGGCTCAGGCACAGGACAGGTCCCCAGGTGCTGCGCAGGGGACAAGCTCTCCCAGCAGGGCTGCGAGGCAGCAAATCCCTTCCCTGGGAGGCCACGCAGGAGTTTCGTGACCAAAAAACCTCCCAAGGAGCCCCTGCCTGGGGGCGGGAGGGGGCAGACGTGGGGCTGAAGGCAGCAGGGAGCACAGCGCCGCGTCCCCTCACCTCCTCCTCCTCCGTCCCGAAGGTTGCGTCCGCGTCCCTGCCGTCCTCCCCCACGGAGCAGGGCTGCTTCTCCCGCCTGTCAGGGAGCAGAAACGCGGTCAGGAGCTGGGCAGCACCGGGTAAAGGCTCGGGCAGAACAGCAGCAGCCTTCCCCCAGCCCAGCCGTGCCGCACACAGCTACTGGCGCAGCGTCCCGTGTCTCCGGGCAGGACTCCCAGGCACGGACAGCCACGGCATCAGCTCGTTCCCTGACCCCCACGGTCCTGCCGGTGCCGGGGGGCTGCAAAGGAATCAGGACGTGAGGGAAGAGAGGACTGAGCCCATCCAGCAAATCCTATCTTGAACAAAAACGTCCCACCCAGCTCAGGAGCTCAATTGGAAAGAGGAGAACGTTTCGCTGCAAGGCAGCAACGCAGCGTGGAGATAATTTGGGGGATGTTCAGGAACCTCTGCAGCAGCTTCGCGGTGCTGCAGCCCCAGCAGAGCCTCCCCCAGGCGCCCTGCCCCAGGCTCCCGGTGAGGTTTGGGGCTGGCTGAGCCAGAGGACACGGCTCCCGCAGGGGCTGCCCGAGCCCAGCCCCCTCTGGTGCCAGGCGCCTCACAAAAACCCTCGGGTTTTACAAAATCCATCCGAGGGCACGCAGAAACACAGCACGGTGTCGCAAGCTGACCCCTGCTTGTGGGAGCCAGGTTCTGAACTCGAGCCGGGTTGGCAGGAGCCGACTTGTGCAAGACAATTTGGGAACTGCGACTGCAAGGCAGCACCCCAATCCCTGCCATGGGGGGGGAAACAAATCACAAGGCTCTGCAGGGCACGGCCCCCTCCTTACCCAACAGCCGGGTGACAAAACCCCAGCACGGTGCTGCTGGAAATGCTCCGGGGGAAGAGCTCGGCCCCACGCCCCCGAGACAGAACCGAGTCCCGGGGGGGCCCCTCACACTGCCTGCAGAAATCCTCGCCCCCAGAGAACACCTCCTGGGGCTGCCGCTGCCATCGGCTGCCTTGGTTTTAAAATAAAGGATTGCCATGAGGGAGGGGGGCTCAGGAAAAGCACAGCAGGGCCCTGAGCGGGGGCAGAGCCCCGGGGGCTCTCCCTGTAGGTGGGACAGGTCACAGCCCCGCTGCGGCAGGAGCTCTGCAGCTCAGCGGGGCCATGCAGCAAGGGGACACGGCCGTGTGTCGTGCTAAAGCCATGGGATCTGCAGGAAGACCCCAGCCCCTACAAGGGTCCCCTCCCAGCGGCTGGGGCTCGTTACTTACTTCTTATTGGAAATGAAGTCGAGTGCCTGGTACACCAGGGAGTAGAGATACTCCACCTGCAACACAGGGGCCAGGCTCAGAGACAGAGAAAGCAGCTCCCAGAAAAACCCTCCAGCTGATGCCAGGATGACCACGGCCCTTCTCTCATCCCCAGACAGCCAGAGTTCAGTTTCTTGACAATCCCATTATTTTTTTCCCATTTAAGCCATTTTGAATTCAGGTTTGGGAAAAGAGGTTGGTTTTTTCTCCAGGCTGCCAATCCCAACACACATAAAGGGATGGAGTTTAGGAGATCAATAACCTTCTGAACCCCTTGGCCGTTATTACATTCCAGCCTCCCAAACTCGAGGGCAGCTCCCCAAATCAGCCCCCGTGGGAGCCTCGGCCCCAGGAGCCCCATCTGAGGGACCAGGAGCAGGACGAGGCCGTGGCCGTGCCCCCGGCGCGCTCACCTTCCTGCTGTAGATGCAGGCAGAGCCCTGGATCACCAGAGCCGCCTCTATGAAGTTCATGGTGGTTTTGCCGCCATCGAAGGAAATGGAGATCTGGTCCAGCTGCAAAACGTACGAGAGAAGGAAAATGAAGGGCTGGTTTGCGGACTGATTTAAGGGTAAAAAGGAAAAAAGGAAAAAGTCAGAACTGCAGCAGTTTGCCTGACGTGACACCCTGGGGAGGTAAGGAGGGGAGAGGGAACCCCTTCCCCTCGTCCCTGCAGCACCAGGAGCTCCTCTGGGGCTGCACTGTGGGGAACGCACCCCTGAGAACAGGGGGCACGCAGAAGGGACACGGTGACACGGTGCTGTGACACGGCGCTGGACCTCACACCCCGCACAGCCCAGCGGCCACGGCACCGCCCTGCTGTGGGGCAGGACCAGGAGCCCCCCGCGCCCCCCTCACCTCCTCCAGGTACTCCCCGAGCTGCGCGGCCACGTCCACCTCCCAGTTCTTGGTGAGGTCGCGGATGGGCTGCAGGAGGTGCAGGAAGCGCGACTCCACGTCCTCCATGGTGGCTCCTCGGTGGCGGGGCTCAGGCTGCCGGGGGGCTCGTGGCCTCCCCCGGGGGCCGGTGGCAGCGGGGGGCTGCGGTCACACCAAGCCGGGTGAGAGCTGGGGGTGAGGGGCCCGGCGGGCACGGGGCAGAGCCCAATGGGGGAAGAAAGGAGGGCTGCGGGTTACCTTGGGGTCCCCAGTGGGTGGGACGGGCACTGGGACGGGCACTGGGATGGGCACTGGGATACTGGGATGGGGGCTGAGCACTGGGATGGGCACTGGGATGGGCACTGGGATGGGCACTGGGATACTGGGATGGGGGCTGAGCACCGGGATGGGCACCAGGATGGGCACTGGGATGGGCACTGGGATACTGGGATGGGGGCTGAGCACTGGGATGGGCACCAGGATGGGCACTGGGATACTGGGATGGGGGCTGAGCACTGGGATGGGCACCGGGATGGGCACTGGGATGGGCACTGAGATACTGGGATGGGGGCTGAGCACTGGGATGGGCACTGGGATGGGCACTGGGATGGGGGCTGAGCACTGGGATGGGCACTGGGATGGGCACTGGGATGGGCACTGGGATGAGCACTGGGATGAGCACTGGGATGGGCACTGGGATGGGCACTGGGATGAGCACCGGGCCCAGCACCGGGCCCAGCAGCCCGAAGAACACCGTGGCCTGCACAGGGTGTGGGGGGCACCGGGGCACGGCTGGGGGGCACCAGCTGGGACCGGGGACTGGGACCGGGACCCAAACTGGGGAGTGGGGCTGGGACTGGAGCAGGGACCGGGACTGGGAACCAGGGCTGGGGACTGGGAACTGGGGCAGGGATCAGGAACCGGGGGTGGGACCAGGGATGGGGACCAGGGACTGGGGCTGGGGACCAGGAACCAGAACCAGGACCTGGGGCAGGGGACTGGGAATGGGGGCCTGGGGATGGGGACAGGGGCAGGGGACCGGGACCCGGGGTGGGGACCAGGAACCGAGAGTGGGATCAGGAACCGGGGCTGGGATTGGGAACGGGGGCTGGGGACCGGGACCGGGAACTGGGAACCGGGGATCAGGACCGGGACCAGGATCGGGATTGGGAACCGGGGCTGGGATTGGGAACCGGGGACAGGACCGGGGACCGGGGACAGGGTCGGGGACCTGTGACCGGGATCGGGAACCGGGGCCCGGCTCCGCTGGGCAGGCCCTCAGCCACGCACCGCTCCGCTCCGCTCCGTCCCGGTCCTGGTCCCGGTGCCGGTCCCGGTCCCGTCCCGGTGCCGCCCGGAGCCGCCCCCTCCCCTCTCAGCTCCGTTTCGTCCCCGCCGCCATTTGGCGCTTCCCGCCCGCTGCAGGCCCCGGTCGCGGGGCGCTTCCGTCACGGCCCCGCCCGGCCCCGCTCCTCCCGGCCCGGTCCCAGCCCGGCCCCACCATGGCGGAGCCGCCTCAGCGGCCGCGGGAGCTGTTCCTGGCCGGGCTGGCTGCCGCCTACCTCGCCGCCTTCGTCTCTCTCTACCTGCAGCTGCCCGGTACGGCCCCCCCCCCCACCCACCCCCCATCCCCTTCACCCCGTGCCTCCCTGACCCGTCCCCGTTGTGGTCCCCCCCCCCCTGTGTCCCCCCCCCCCAGGGCTGTACGGCCACGACGGGATCCTGCCGGTGCGGCGGGCGCTGCGGCCGGGCGGGCGGGGGCTGCGGGAGCTGCTGGGGGCCGAGCCCACCCTGCTGTGGCTCAGCCCCCGCGCGGGGCTGGCGGCGGAGCGCGGCGCGGAGCTGCTCTGCCTGCTGGGGGCCGCCGCCGCCATCGGCGCCCTGCTCAGCGCCGCGCTCAGGGGCTGCCTCCTGCTCGCCGCCATGCATCTGGCATACCTGTCGCTGTACCAGGTAATGGGGGGGATTGGGGTGGGGGGGTGGGATTGGGGATGGGGGGGGGGGGGGGACCATGCACGTGGCATACTTGTCACTGTACCAGGTAATGGGGGGGATTGGGATTGGGATGGGGATTGGGATTGGGATGGGGATTGGGATTGGGGTTGGGGTTGGGGTTGGGGTTGGGGTTGGGGTTGGGGTTGGGGTTGGGATTGGGATTGGGACTGGGATGGGGATGGGATGGGGTGGGGATTGGGATTGAAATTGGGATGGGATTGGGATGGGGATGGGGACCATGCCTGTGGCATACCTGTCGCTGTACCAGGTAATGGGGGGGATATGGGGTGGGGGGGGATTGGGGTTGGGGTTGGGATGGGATTGGGATTGGGATGGGGTGGAGATGGGGATGGGATTGGGACTGGGTAACGGGGCAGATTGGGATTGGGATTGGGATGGGGTGGGGATGGGGTTGTGGTTGAGATTGGATTTGGGATTGGGATTGGATTTGGGATTAGGATGGGATGGGGATGGGGATGGGATGGGATGGGATTGGGATTGGATTTGGGATTGGGATGGGGATGGGATGGGACAGGATGGGGGTGGGGATGGGATGGGGATGGGGTTGGGATGGGGATTGGGATTGGGATGGGCTGGGGATGGGAGGGGATTGGGATTGGGGTTGGGATTGGATTTGGGATTGGGATGGGGATGGGACGGGACAGGATGGGGGTGGGGATGGGATGGGGATGGGGATGGGATGGGATTGGGGTTGGGATGGGGGTGGGATGGGATGGGGATGGGATGGGAGGGGATTGAAATTGGGATTGGGATTGGGTGGGCTGGGGATGGGATGGGTTTGAAATTGGGATTGGGATTAGGGTTGGAATTGAGATTGGGATTGGGATTGGGATGGAGTGGGATGGAGATGGGATTGAAATTGGGATTGGGATTGAAATTGAAATTGGGATGGGGATTGCAATTGGGATGGGGATGGGATGGGACCAGGTGCCGGCACACGTAGCCCATCCCAAGATCCCAAAGCTGGGCGCTGCAAAGCTGCAGCTCAGGGTTTTGCGGGGAGGTGGAGGGTTAGTGGTGGGGAGGAGGGGAATGAGAATGTGTGTGATTGTGTGTGCGAGCTGGGTGTGCATCGGTGAGCTGGGGGTCTTGTGAGTGTGTGTATGTGTGCGTGAGCTGGGTCAGTCTGTGTGATTGTGTGTGCATGGGTGAGCTGGGGGGGTTGTGAGTGTGTGTATGTGTGTGTGTGTGAGCTGGGGGAGTGTGATTATGAGTGTGTGAGAGCTGGGTGTGCATGGGTGAGGTGTGCATGTATGAGCTGGGTGTGTGTGTGTGAGCTTTGTGTGTGTGTGATTGTGAGTGTGTGCACGTGTGTGTGTGTGTAAGAGCTGGGTCAGGGTGTGTGACTGAGTGTGTGCAAGCTGGGTGTGCATGGCTGAGCTGGGTGCATGTGTGCTGTGTGTGTGAGTGTGAGTGTGTGCATGTGTGAGAGCTGGGTGTGAGCTGGGTGTGAGCTGGGTGTGCATGGCTGAGCTGGGTGTCCGTGAGCTGGGTGCACGTGTGCTGTGTGTGAGTGTGAGCAGTGTCTGTGAGCTGGCTGTGATTGTGTGTGTGTGTCAGCGGAGTGCATGGCTGTGATTGTGAGCGTGAGCTTGTGTGTGAGCTGGGTGTGAGCTGTGCCTGTGTGTGCATGTGAGCTGGGTGTGTGCCAGCTGTGCGTGCCCCTGTCTGTGTGCGTGTGTCCGCACAGCTGCGGCAGGGCTCTCGGTTCCTCTTCCCTCCCAATTCGGGGAAACCCAGCAGGGAGCAGCTCACCAGGAGCCCCCCCCGGCAGGGCTGGGGAGGCCACGTGGCGCTGCTCCAACCCCAAAACGTGCGGCTGCCCCTGTCCCGGGGTGTCCCTGTCCCTGGGGTGTCCCTGTCCTGGGGTGCCCCTCTCTGTGCCGTGTCCCCCGGGGTCAGGACAGGAGCCTGTTTCGGTTCCTGCCCCTGGGGAGGCAGCAGCAGGAGCCGTGCCGGCTGCCGGAGCAGCCTCCACCCAGCCCTGCGTGCCAGGCCCTCGTCCTTCCCTTTTACGGTGATCTGCAGAAAAATCCTCGCCCTCCTCCTCCTCTTCCTCCTCCTCCCCTCTGCTCTGCCTGCAAGCGGGGCTGTGCCAGGGGCTGTGCCAGGAGGGGCAGCCCCGTGCAGGAGGGCTCGGCCCGGTGCCATCCCCGTCCCCATCCCCGTCCCCGTCCCCGTCCCCGTCCCCGTCCCGTTGGGGCTGCCCCGTTGCTCCCGCTGGCCACGTGGCCGTGCCTGGAGCTCAGCTCCTGCCTGGAGCCGCTGCTGGGCTGCGGTTCCTGGCACCGCGTCCTCCTCCTCCCCCGTCCTCCCTCCTCCACCTCGCGCCCCGGGGCTGCCTCCGTGGCACCGCAGCCCCGCGTTGTGCCGGGGCGATGCCACGCGCCCCGGGTTTGGCACGGCTCAGGGGGGCTCCACGCGGGCAGGGAGCGGGGCAGGGCCCCGGGGGGCTACACCCCGCAGTGCAGAGCCCCCCGCCCCGCTCACTGCTCGCTCTCCCCGCAGGTGGGACAGGTCTTCCTCTACTTCCAGTGGTAAGTCAGCCACCCGCGCGCCCACCCTGCAGACCCCGCAGGGCCCTCCCCAGGGGGGCTCCGCGCCTCCCGTCCCTGTCACCTCAGGGACATGGCCCCGGGGTGTGAGTGTGGGACTGTGGCGTGCCCTTAGGGACAGCCTCCTGCTGGAAGCCGGCTTCCTGGGGGTGCTGGTGGCCCCCCTGCGCCTCTTCAGGTGGCGCTCGGCGGCGTGGCGGCCCCACGACGGGGTCACCTTCTGGCTGGTGCGCTGGCTGCTCTTCCGCCTCATGTTCGCCTCCGGCGTGGTGAAGCTGACCAGCCGCTGCCCCACCTGGTGGGGGCTCACAGGTGAGGGGGGGGCAGGCACAGCCCCCAGCCCCGATTTGTGCCCCATGTGCAGCCGTGGGGCTCTGGGCAGCTCCGTGCAAACGCACCGCGCTCAGCGCCCCCGGCACGGCGCCGCCCGCCCCGAGCTGCTCCCCTGCCCCCCGGGCACGCCGCTGACCCCCTGGTGCCCCCCCCCCAGCTCTCACCTACCACTACGAGACGCAGTGCATCCCCACGCCGGCCGCCTGGTTCGCCCACCAGCTGCCCGTGTGGTTCCAGAAGCTCAGCGTGGTGGCCACCTACGTGATCGAGATCGCCGTCCCCCCGCTCTTCTTCGCCCCCATCCGCCGCCTCCGCCTCTTCGCCTTCTACTGCCAGGTGCGGGGGGCATTGGGATGGCGGCGGGGGGGCTGCCTGCAGGCTGCTCGCTGCCGTGACGCCCCCCAGCCCTGCCTCTGCCCCCCCCCAGGTCCTGCTGCAGGTCCTCATCATCCTCACGGGCAACTACAACTTCTTCAACGCGCTCACCATCGTGCTGGCCTTCTCCCTGCTGGATGAGGAGCACGTGGCGTCCTGGCTGGGGCGCAGCAAGAAGAAGCACCCCAGCTGTGAGTCGGGGGGCTCACGGCCCCTTTGGGGGCGCGGTGCCCTCTGCAGTGCGTGGGGTCGGGGGTGGGACGGGGGGGGGACAGCTCTCGGTGCCGTTGTGGCTGCTCTGGGTTGGCGCTGAGCGAGCGGCCGCCCCCGGGGCGCTCAGGTTGGGGCTCAGCGTGAGGCTGCGGTGTGGGGCCGTGCTCTGGGAACCCCCCCTGCCCCCCTGTACGTGGGCTCCTGGGGCTGGGCTCGTGGTTTGCTGCGTGCCGTGGGTCAGGGCGCAGCGCTGAGCTGCCCCCCCCCACCCTCAGCCTGGCCCCCCAGCCTCCTTGCCTTCCTCTCCACCCTGCTGGAGCTGGCTGCCTACGCCCTGCTGCTCTACTGGAGCGTGCAGCACTTCGGGCTGGAGATCGACTGGGAGAAAAAGGTGCTGGAATCCAAAGTGGGTACGTCCCGGCCCCACCGGGTGGCCGTCCCCGTCCCCGTCCCTGTCCCCATCCCCTCCCACGGGTGCCACCACCAGCCCTGACCCCTCACTGTCCCCCTGCCCCAGCCTTCACCTACCACGAGTTCACGCAGTGGCTGCGGACGGTGACGCTGCCGCTGGTCGGGGTGGGCTTCCTCTCGCTGTCCTGGGAGATCCTCTGCGCCCTGTACCGGTGAGTGCCGGGGGGCTCCTGGTGCACCACGTGCCGGGGGTCCTGCGCCCCGGGGTGCAATTCCCAGCCGGGCTGCGGAGGGGCTCACCCGGGTCCCCGTCCCCACGCCATGCACACGCAGCCTGGGGGGGCTGTGCGGGTCTGAGCCCCCCCGTCCCACCCCCTCCAGGTGCATCAGTGTCCGTGGCTGCTTCTGGAAGCTGTGGGCTCTGCTGCAGTGGGGCGTCTTCGCCACGGCTGCCGTGGGGGTGTTCGCCGTCAGCTTGGTGAGCTCGGGGGGCACGGGGGTGGTCCTCGCTCCTTCAGCTGGGGCTGGGGGCTGTGGGCGGGCAGCAGCGGGGCAGGGGGGCTCTGCCCGTGCCTCCTGCAGCCCCCCCCCGTTGCGCTGCCCAGGTGCCCTTCACCTACATCGACTACGAGTCCAACGGCAAGCTGTGGCCCGGCATCCACCACATGTTCAACGCCGTGGAGCGCTTCCAGGTGGTGAACTCCTACGGGCTCTTCCGCAGGATGACGGGCGTCGGGGGGCGGCCCGAGGTGGTGCTGGAGGGCAGCTACGACAAGCAGACCTGGACGGTGAGCCCCCACCTCGCCCCCAGGGCTGGGATGGGGCTGAGGGGCCAGCCCCGAGCATCCCCACCCCGCTGCCTTGGCACCGCTGGGGCACCCGGCCATCCCCATGGGCTGGGGGGGCTTCGTTCATCCCATAGCCCCTGGAGGTGACGGGGGGAGTGTAGGGGAGCTGTGGGCTGGACCTGACCCCCCCACCCTGCCCACAGGAGATTGAGTTCATGTACAAGCCGGGCAATGTCAGCGTGGCCCCACCACTGGTGGCCCCGCACCAGCCCCGGCTGGACTGGCAGATGTGGTTCGCGGCCCTGGGGCACCACAGCAGCAGCCCCTGGTTCGCCAGCTTCGTGTATCGCCTGCTGCAGGGCAAGAAGGACGGTGAGCGGGGCCGGGGGGGGGTCGGGGAGGGGGGGCAGAGGCTGGGGCTGGGTCTGGGGCAGCCCCCGTAACGCTGCGCCCCCGCAGTGATCCGCCTGGTGCAGCTGGATGAGGCCAAGTACCCGTTCAGCGCGCAGCCCCCCACCTACATCCGCGCCCAGCTCTACAAGTACTGGTTCACCGGCAGCGCCGAGACCGGGTGAGATGGGTGGGGGCACCCCCCCAATGCCCCCCCTGCTCCCCACCACGGGGGTGAACCCGCACCAACGTGCGGGCACCGTGTCCTTGGGCAGCCGCGGGGGCAAGCCCTGGGGGTGGGGGGCTCACCGGGACCCCGAGCGCAGCTCCAGGGGGCCGTGGGGCTGCAGGGGGGGTCCTGCCCCCCCCAGGCACTGATCCCCTGCCCCGCAGGGAGGGGGCTACGCGGTGGTGGCGGCGGCAGCACGTCCAGGAGTTCTTCCCCACCGTGTCTCTGGGTGACCCCACGCTGGAGAGCCTCCTCGCGCAGCACGGGCTGAAGGTAGGACCCTCACCCCAAACCCCGCTGAGCCCCGTTTGTGGGGCGTCGCTCACCCTCCCCGTGCCCCCCCCAGGACAAAGCGCCCCCCAAGCGCCCTGCGACCACCTTCCTGCCCTGGCTGCTGGAGTCCATCCGGCGCCTCAGCCTCCCACTCTCGGGCCCGGTGGTGCTGTGGTCCCTGTACCTCGGTGCCGCCAGCGCCGCGCTGCTGCGCGCCCTCGGCCGCCGGCCCCGGGGGGGGGCACCCCCTGCCCGCCACAAAGGGCCCAAGCGGGGGGACCCGGTGGACCGAGGGGGCGGCGAGAAGAACGGGCAGGTGAGGAGGAAGGAGGAGAGGGAGGAGAGGGGCGAGGGCCGAGCCCGGGGGGCGGCCGATGGTGAGGGTCCCCGCGGCACCAAGAGGAAGAAGTAGCAGCAGCGCTGGGCGCCACCAGGACCCGTCTTCCAGGCACTGGCTGATGCCGCTGGCTCCGGGCCCCCCCCTCTGCGCCCCCCGGCTGCCCAACGCTGCCTCTGTCCCCGTGGGGGGGTCCTGGTGGGGCACGGCCCCCCCCTGCCATCACGGCCCCCACCCTGGGGTGAGCGCACCGCTCTCCCTGCCAGTGCCTTCACGGAGCGGTGCGGGTGGGGGCGGCCTCCCCGTGCCCCCCAGTGGGGGCTGCCCCTCTGCCCCCCACCCCCCGGCCGTCCCGTGGGGCAGGGGTGGTGCTGGGGGGGCAGCTGCATCGCGGCCTCGTGTGCCCCCACTGCCCCGTGCCGGGGGGGGTCTGACCGCACCGCGCTTCCCCTCGCACAGGGGTTTGCTACGATTTTCTAAATAAAGCCTTTGACATTCCAGCCCCAGGCCCCTCCTTCACCCCAGAAAGGTGAGGGGGGGGGAAATGGGGGCTGTGCTGACCCCACTCGGTCCCGCTGCCCCCCTCCCTCCCCATCCAGGGGGCTCTCCCCAGCCCCGCGCCCTGGCTGCGTCCAGCTCCGCGCTGCGTGCCAAGCAGGTTTATTGGTGGCCTGGGGCCCTGGGGCAGGGCGTGGGGCAAGCAGGGGGGGCGAGAGCAGTGCTGTGTGCCGGGGGGGGGCCGGGGCTGTGCCGGGGGGGGGTCCCAGCTCACCAGCAGAGCTGCCCCGGGCAGTACTTGTCGATGAGGGACTGGTAGTACCCCCGCAGCTCCTGCACCGCGGGCAGCTCCTCCTGCTTGGTGTAGAGGTCGAACTTGCTGTGGGAGCGAGCAGGGGGTCAGAGCCAAACTGGGGGGGGGGAGCACAATGTCCCAGCCCCCCCCCCCCCAGCTCCTCGACCACGCACTTGAGCTCCTTGACCCAGGGCAGCATGCGCAGGTCCTCCTCGCTGCAGAGGTGCCCGTAGTCCCCGTGCGCGTGCCAGGGGTAGAAGGAGTGGAAGCGCACCATGTAGAAGGCCTGGGGGGGTTGGGGGGGGGGAGGTGGGGACAGGGCTGTGATATGGGGGGGGCTGTGGGTGCCCGGCCCCCCCATCCTGCACCCCCAGCCCTCACCTCCTTGGGCAGGGCGAAGTTGTTGAACTTCATCACTCTGTACATGTACTCTGCGGGGACAGCGGGCGGCTGGGGGGGGGGGCAGCCCCCGTCCCCGCTGCTCCGCACACGGGGGGAGATGGGGGCAGAGCCCCTGCGCCCCCCCACCCCAAAAAGGGTCCCCAGGCTGCAGCTCACCGTCGTGTCCCCAGGACATGAGCACGTTCTCCAGGCCGCAGTGGGGTTGGTACATCCCGCACTCCGTGCTGGGGGGGCAGGGGCCTGGGCTCGGGGCTGCGCCATGGGGCTGGGCCCCCCCCCAAAGCCCCTCCCCAAACACAGAGGGGCAGGGGCCGCGCTCACCTGTAGCGGGGGTCCCTGCTGTCGGGGTTCTGGTGGAAGGTGGAGTCGCTGAAGACCACCGAGCTCTGCACCTTGCAGCCCACGGGGAAGGTGTCCCCCACCACAGCCCACTGCGGGGCGGTGACAAGTGTCCCGGGGGGGCCCATGGCAGTGCCAGGCGCTGCCCCCCCTCCCCATCACCCCCCCCATCACCCCACTCACCTGGGGCTCCCCAAACAGTGCCAGGACCTTGCCCAGGTCGTGCAGCAGCCCCACGAGGTGGAACCAGTCTGGGGGCGAGCGGGGCTGTTGGTGACACCCCCGGTGGCACCCCCAGGGCTCAGCCCCCCCCCGTCCCGGCCCTATCTTTGTCGGGGTGGGCGCGACGGATGCCCTCGGCAGTCTGGTAGGCGTGGAAGGAGTTGGGGAAGTCAACGTCGGGGTCGGACTCGTCCACCAGCTGGTCCAGCAGCTCCAGCGCCTCCATCACGCTCATCCTGCGCAGGGAGCAGCCCCCGTACTGGGCGCTCTGGGGGCGCACCGGGGCGGTGAGCGCCGGCCTGGGGACCCCCGGGACCCCCCCCCAGGACCCCTGGGACCACGGTGCCAGCGGGGTTGGGCACCCAGAGGAGGGGCGCACACCTTCCTGCGGACGAAGTCGACGGTCTGGTGGGTGTGCATCAGCAGGTAGGTGCCGTAGACGCGGTCCAGCAGCTTCCCCTCCTGCGGCGCAGCGTCAGGCTCGGGGGGTCCAACCCCATGGGGTGGGCTGGGGGGGGGGCTGCCCCATCCCGCTGCCCCCCGAGGGCGGCAGGGCCAGCCCCGCGGTGCCGGTGGCTCACCGTGTAGTTGCGGTACTCGGACTTGGCCTTGCCGGGCTGCGGCTCCTCGGAGGGGTCGGCGTCCTGGGGACATGGGGCAGGGTCAGCAGGGCCCGATCCCACACCCAGCCCACGGCCGTGGGGACAGAGACAAAAGGCTCAGGGACAAAAGGTTCCCTGCAGGGTGTGGGGACCACGCGAGCTCCGAAGGGAAGCCCTGGGGGCACTGCACAGAGAAGTGCAGTGTTGGGGGGCACTGCACTGCGCTGCACGACGCTGCACAGAGCAGTGCTGTGCCCAGTGGTGCTGTGCTGTGCTGCATGGCACTGTGCTGCATGGCACTGCACTGCACAGCACTGCACAGCAAAGTGCAGTGGTGGGGGCACTGCACTGCACGGCACGTGGCTGCACAGAGCGGTGCTGTGCTGCATGGTGCTGCTCTGTGCTGTGCTGCATGGCACTGTGCTGCATGCTGCAGTGCTGTGCTGCTCGGTGCTGCATGGCGCTGCAGTGTGCTGCGTGGTGTTGTGCTGCGTGGCACTGCACTGTGCTGCATGGCACTGCACTGCACAGCATTGCACAACTCTACTGCACAGCACTGCACTGCACAGCACTGCAAGGCACCGCACAGCACAGCACTGCAGCATTACACTGCACAGCACTGCAAGGCACTGCACAGTGTTGCACTGCACAGTGCAGCATTGCACAGCACAGCACAGCACTGTGCAGCATTGCTCTGCACTGCACGACACTGCATGGCTCTGCACAGCACTGCCAGGCACTGCACAGCACCAGGCAGCACTGCCCCACTGCTCCTTTGCCCCATCCCCATCCCACGGCCGCCCCACACAGGGGGTTGCAGCCCCCAGGAGGGGGGGGTCCCAGGCCGTGTCCCCACGGGGCACAAAGTCCGTGCCACCCGGCCAGCCCGGTGCACGGGGCCGTGTCTCCTGCGTCCCCAGGGAGCAAAGCAGGGCACAGGGGGGGCACCGGCCCTGTTCTGAGAGGGGGGGAGCCCAGAAGCACTGCCCCGAGCCCCCATAGAGCAGTGTGTGGGGTCAGTGCGCCATGGGGTGGGACCCTGTGGGATCAGCCCCCCCTGGGGCTGGGACCCCCCTGGAGCTGGGACCCCCCTGGGGCTGGGATCCTCCTGAGGGTGGGATCCACGGGGGTTTGGGTCCACTCGGGGGCCGGGACTCCTGTGGAGGTGGGAACCCCACGAGGACGGGACCCACCCGGGGAATGGGTCCCTGTGGGGATCAGATCCACGTGGGGCTGGGTCCCACATGGGGCTGGGGGGACATTGGAGGGTCCTGGGGGGTCTCCTGCCCCCCCTGCCACCCCTCTGCTAAGCTCTGCTGGGCCCCACATCACGCCGAGCTGTGGGGGGGTTCCCTGAGCACCAGACCCCATGGGGGGGGGGCAACGTCCACGGGGCTGTGCCCCACAGCACAGGGGGGTCATGGGGAGGGGGCTGCAGGGGTGCTCCTGCCCCCGATGCACAGCAGAGGGGGAGCGGGGATGGCCCCGAGGGGGGGTACTGGGGGGGTACTCACCACCCGGGGGGGCCTCATGCTGGCCGTGGCGAGGGGCAGAGGGCGCATGGGGCGGCCGCCGGGACCCCCCCGGCTTTATCCCCGGGTGCGGGGGCAATCGGTCACCAGTTAACCGGCCCCCGGTTAATGTTTGAGCCCGCGCCGCCGCCGCTGCTCCCCAGGGCAGGGGGGTGCTGGGGGGGTCCTGGCCCAGCCCCCGGGCTGGGGTGGCCCAGGCTGCACCCCCCCAAGTGGAGGAGCCCCCAGACCCAGCTGGGGACCCCCAGCTGCCGGCAGCCCCATGGGCAGCGGGGTCGCGGCTGCTCTGCTCCGGGGCATGGGGCATGGGGGTGTCACAGGGGGGGCACACGGCTGGGGGGGCACTGGGGTGGGGGCTGCAGCCGTGGCAAACATGGGGGAGTCCCAGTGACACCGGCTGCAGAGACCCTAATGCTGGGGAAGGGTCTCCGTGGGACAGCCCCGGCCCTACTGCTGCCCCCCCCCCAGTGGGGATGGGAGATGGGGGCTCTGGGGAAGGGGAGGAGGAAATGGGGGGGGGTCCCACAGGGGCTGGGGCACCCAGCGCATCCCCCAGGAATGGGATGGGGCCGTGGGGCAGCGTCTGGGGGGAGGGTGTCGGGACAGACCCCACATCCCATGGGGCTGGGGGGGCAGCAAGGGGGCAGGTGAGGGGGGCTGGGGGGGGCAGGAGGGGGGCAGTGGGACAGACAGACAGACAGAGGGGTGGGCAGGCAGACGGGATAGGGGGGGGGGAGCCTGGTGCTGCCCGGGGCAGTGCCCCCAAGCAGCCACTCGTGCAGGGCTCTGTCACGACCCGAGCCGACCCGTCGTGACACGTCGCGACACATCATGACAGGACAGCGATCGCTCGCTCCCCCCCGTTGGGAAGTCTCACACTTTATTCTGCCCAAACCCCACGGGTTTTGGAATACGCGGGGGGGGCGAGTGCCCGGCGTGCCCCCGAGTGCCGGGGCCGCGACGCCTCCTGCCTGCAGTGGGATGGGGGGCACTGGGGGGCACTGGGGGATACTGGGGGGCACTGGGGCCGGGCAGGGGTCATCCCAGTCCCCGCGGGTCCCAGGGGCAGCGACGCGGTGGCTGCAGCCTCTTGGCTCAGCTGGCCACGGGCCCAGCGCTGGCACACGCAGCTTGGCCAAAATCGTGGAGTTTCACCCCAGATTTCCCGGGCTAAGCTCCCAGCCGGGGGCTGAGGTCTCGCTCCCACCCAGCCCCGTGGTTTGGGGTGCCAAAACCCGTGGGTGCCCCCCACCCCCTGGTGCTCGTGGGGGGGCACTGGGTGCTCCTGGGGACGGAGGGGGCTGTGGGCACAGACGAGGGCACTGCTGGCATGGGGGGGGGCTGCACCCAGGGGTACGGGGGGGGCTCATGCAAGGGATGGGGCCGATGGGGGTGGCATTGGGTGAGGGATGGGGCTGGCAGGAGGAAGGGGTGCAGTCACACCGTGCCCCCCACCCTCTCCATGGAGGGCTGGATCCGTCCCATGTCCCCCCCCCCAGCTGGGCCCCATTGCCAGCAGGTTGGGGTCCCTCTGCCCCCGGGATTTGGCTGGGGGCAGCCCTGGGCCCCCAGCACCTTGCTCACGGGGGGGACACGAGCTGGGGGGGGGGCAGGCATGGCCCCAGGCAGGGGCTGCACATCCCCATCACAGCGCGGGGTGCCTGGAAAACTTGGGGTCTCCTCTTGTCTGTGCCCCCCCCCCCCCAAATCCTGGTCCCCAGAGACCACGGGGCCCTTCCCAAACGTGCTCTGGGGGCACGGGGCCTGTCCCCAGAGCCTCAGCACCACCCTGGGGTGGCACCAGGGCCTGGGGGGGGGGCAGGAGCTGGGAGGGGAATGGGGACAGGGCAGGGCAGGAATGGGGTCAAGATGGGGCAGGAATGGGGTCAGGACAGGGACAGGAGAACTTCTCACCGTGCCCTGGAGCCCACCAGCAGCTGGTCCCAGCCTCATCTTGGGGAGGGGGGGGGTCTCAGGGGGGGACAAGGAGGACAGGGCCTCAGGGGAAGGGGGCAGCCTCCTCCCTGGGGAGGACGGGACCCCCGCAGGCTCCCTGCCCTCAGCCTTGGGAGGGGACCCAGGGCACTGAGCCCAACCTGAGACCCCCGCCAGGAGAAGGGCGCTGGGGGCAGCCGGGCTGGGGAGGGACCCCCCCACTCTGCTCCTGTGATCCCTGCGTGTCCCCAGCCCCAGCCCCTCCCTGCCTTGGGGACAGCAGGGACCCCCTGCCCGTGCCCCCCCGGCAGCGCCCACAAAGCCCCAGGTTTGGGCACAGCAAAGGGCAGGCGTGGGCCAGGATGTGCCGGGGGGGGACCCCGCGTTGCCGCGCATCCCGGGGTGGGGGCGCAGGCGGTGACTGCCATGGGGCTGCTGAGTCAGGCTGCAGCGGGGCCGGGGGCTCAGCCCCCAGCTCTTGCACAAGGGCCAGCGCCGGTGCCCCTTGGACCCGTGGTCAACGGCCCCGGTGGCCGGGCCAGCGCCAGGCGCCACGGGCCAGCGGCTCCGCGGTGACACGGAGCTCGTCCCTCCTGGACCCTCCGTGGGGACAAATCCCTGTCCCTATGGGGCCACCGCTGCCCTGCAGCCCCACGCGGGGACCCCGGGCACCCCGCAGAAAGGCGCAGACGAGCCCGGCAGCCTCTGGAAGTGCTTTAGTGGGGAGCCCCCAGGGGGGCCCAGGCAGTCTGGTGGGGGGCGGCCGCCCTCAGCCGTAGCTGTGGGGGCTGTTGGGGTTCATGGGGGACGAGTCCTGGCGGCCCGACTGTCCCCTCAGCTGCCACAGGAGGTGGCTGAGGTTCTGCACCTGGCAGGTGCCCAGCACGCAGCCCACCCGCAGCAGCTGCGCGTGGTGCAGGCGACCCCCGGCGTGCCGACGGCCCCGCCGCGCAACGGGGTGCCGGGGGGCACCGTGCCGGGGGGCGAGCTTCGGGCCGTGCCGGGGGATGAGAGGTCTGCGCCGGGGGCCACCCGCAGGCTGCGGTGGGGCCAGGGGCTGAGGCCCCGGAGGGTCTCCGAGGAGTGGGATCAGGGCTGGGCGCTGCCGGGGCGCCTGCAGCGAAGCCGGGGAGGGTCTCCGGTCCGGGGGCTCCCTGCAAGAGAGCAGCGTGGGGTGAGCAGGAGGGGGGCGGCACAGCCCCGGGCTGGGGGGGCCGCAGAGGGGCGCGGACCCCCAGGAGATGCGGCCCCTTTGGGGCACCCCCAGCCCCGCAGCGCGCCCTGGGTGGCCGCGTCCTGCAGAGGGCGTCCGGGGCCAGCGCTGGGCGAGCTCCCCCCGGGGAGGGGGTGCTCGCCACGGGGAGCCGGCTCTGCAGGCAGCAGCTGCCCCCCCCCACCAAGCCCCCTCCCCAGGGGGACCCCAGCCCCGGGCTCTCCCCCACCCCCCGGGATGGGGCAGGTCCAAAGCTCCGCGGTGCCGGCAGCCCCCAGCCCAGCCGCCCGGTGCCCCCCACCCACGGTGCAGCCGGACCCCAGCCCCATGCCCACTCCGGGCCCCAGGGAGCTGCGTGGGGCCGGGAGGAGGCCGAGCAGGAGCAGCTCCCTGCAGCCCCCCCCCGTACCCCCCCGTACCCCCCCGTACCCACGCTGCGCCACGGGGGCCGGCGGGGAGCTGCTGCCAGTGGCACGGCTGCACCCACAGGCTCCCAGCCTCCAAACCAGCGGCACTGGGATGTGTGCCCAGCCCCTCCCGGCCCCCCTCGTCCCATCCCACAGGGCTCCCTGGGGACACGGGAACCCACGTCCCACCACAGCCACCCTGTGCCGCTGCCACTGCGCTATGTGAGCCCTGCCACGAGCCCCCACCCACCCCACAAGTGCTGACACCTCTGGGGCCGTGCTCTGCCCCACGGCTGTGCCAGGTCCCTGTGCTGGGGGGCTGCTGAGCCTGCTGCCCACCTGCCCCACAACTCCCATGCCCCAGGGGCACTGCCTGCCCCAGGTACCCCGGTCACCCCGACCCCTCTCCGCCTGCTCCTTGTGGCCATGGTCGGTGCGCAGCAGCCCTGGCCCGGGGCCTGGCTCCGGGCATGGCGCAGCCACGGGGCACCAAGGGGGGGGCTGCGTGGGGCAGCTGAGCCCTTGCCCCCCAGTCCCCGGTGCTCACACATCTGCTGCCCCAACCCCATTGGCACCAGGCCCTGCCCCACAGCAGCCCCCTGCCCTGCTGGAACATGTGGCCGGGTGTGGGGGCAGTGTGGGGGGGATCACGCACCCCATGGCTGGGGGCACCCAAGAACTGTGTCGGGGAGCCCCCCACGCACACACCGGCACTGCCGGCACACGGCAGCACCAGCACAGCCCCTGCAGCCCGGCCTGAGCCCCCCGCACCTTCCTGCACCACCGGCACGGGGGCACAGCCATGGTGCAACCCCACGCACAGACACACACGGGCATGGGGCAACCCGCATGGTGCAACCCCACGCACGCGCAGCCGTCCCCGCAGACACGGCCCCCCCTCACCCCTGTGAACACGCACACGCGTGCCGTGACCCCTGCACACACACACAGGTCCACCCCCGTGCCGGTGTGCATGCCGACACGCACGCACACCCCAAGCCCAGCACGCAGCGGTGCACGCATGTCCCGGCACGCACACGCGGCCGTGCGCTCCAACACCCGCACCCACGGCCCGCAGTGCGCACGGACGGGCGGTGACCCCGCGCACACGCAGTGCCCCCTCCCCTGCTGGCACGCAGACCCCCACGACCTGGCGCACCCCCACTGTACCCCCCCTGCACACGCTGCTCCCAGCGGGCACACGCAGCCCTGCACTGCCCTGAGCCCACCAAGCCCCCCGCCGGGGTTGGATGCGGCCGCACGGCGCTGCTGGCCCTGCACCATGGGGCGGGGGGCTCGTCCTGGCCCAGCTCATCGGGGTCGAGGCCGGACACTGCTTGGCCACGAGCCCCGGGGAGCAGGGACGGAGGCCAAATTCCTGCAGCCCGGCAGGGACAGGAAGCACCGGCGGGGCAAGGCCTCGCGCTCGCCTGCCCCTTCCTCGGCCGTGTTTACAGGAGGCAGCTGCTGCCCGGAAACCGGCCGCGGGGTTTTCCCTGGCAGCGCTCATCCAGGCAGCCCCAGCGAGCCCCCAGCCCAAAAAGCCCCGTGCCGGGTTCCCGCAGGATGGCTGGGGAGTTCCCCGCCCGCCCCTGGCTTTGCCCCGGCGCATCCGGCAGCGCGTGGGATCGCCGCAGCTCCGCTCCCTGCCTGCTGCCTGGGGCTGTGCGAGGCTCACGGGCTCCCACTGCCCCCCCATAGCCCCTGCCCTGCTGGGCTGCAGCCTCCCCACACATCCCCTGGGTCCTTTCCATGCAGCTTCCAGCCCCGAGGTGAGCCCCCCTCCCTCCTTCTGCCTCTCACTGCTGCCCACCCCAGCTCCCGTGGCACCAGTGCCGAGCCAGCACCCACGCAGGGGCAGCCCCAGGCACCCCCCCGCAGCACCCCCAGCCCCAGGGATGGCAGCCCCAGCAGCAGCCGTGCTGTGCCACCCCACGGCCACGGCCCCGGAGCCGCACGGAGCCCGGCGCAGGCTTCCCACGGCGCGGGGCACAGCCCCAACCAGCTCCTCAAGCAGCAACATGCAGGCGCGCAGCCCGCGCGTGCACGCACGCACGGCGCCGGCAGGAGCTTTAATCCCCTCCCCAGCTTCCTCCTCCAGCAGAAAGTTCTGACAAGGGGATCCTGGCGCCGCACAGCCCCTGCCCGTCCTCGCCCCTGTGGGTCCTCTTGATGCGCACCCCGGCCCCTGGCACAGGCACCACCCGGCACGGCACGCACGGACGCCTCGTCCTGCCCCTGCTCACACTTGGGCACATGGACTCTGCCCGGCCCTTGCACACACTCACGCTCTGCCCGGGCTTTGGGCATGCACACACAGACACAGATGCACACAGACACACAGATGTACTCACACACAGACCCCGGTACCCCTGCGCCCCACCACCCCCCGTCCCCATGCCCATCGCTGTGCCCCGTGCGTTAACCCCGTCCCCGTCCCAGCCCCGTTCACCCCCTTCACACCAGGACAGGCTGCGGGGCTCCCACAGCACTTCAGGAACATCACCAAGGGAGCGTGTGGAGCCGGGGGAGCCCCCAGCCTGCCCCCTCCCTGCACCCCCAGGAGCCGTCCCTGAGCCCGGGGACCCCGTACCCAACCTGCTGCCAGCACAAGGGCGCTTTGGTGAGGGGCCGGGTGTCCCCTCCCTGTCTGGGGCCACGTCCTGCAGCGGGGACGTGCTGGTGGCAGGAGGCACAGCGGTGCCACCCGTGCTGGACCCCAGGGGAACGCAGGGAGAGCGTCCGGGGCTGGAGCAGCCCCATGGGGAAGTGCTGGGTGGCCGGACAGGTGGACACACGGTGCCTGGCGGGACAGACGGCTGCGGGGACGTGGCCCCTGCTGGCACCAGACCAGCAGCAGCCAGGAGCAGAGCCCAGTGGCACGGGGCAGGCGCACGGGGCTGGGGCCGGTGCCAGACAGGTCCCGGGCAGGGGGCTTAGGGCAGCAGGGCTCAGTCCTGGGCTGGGTCCTGAGCAGGGGGGGCTCGGGATCGCGTCCCCCCGAGGGACCGGGTGGGGGTGCGGGGTGCGGGGTGCTGGGTGCTGCCTCACCTGTGCTTGGGCGAGCGCCCCGCGGGCAGGGGCCGGCAGCCGGGCAGCTGCAGCAGACACAGCACCAAGCTGATGCAACCCAGCGCAAGCGGCGCCGGGGCTCTCATGGCGGGGCTGGGCCGGGGGAACGGATCCGGGGCTGCAAGGAGAAGAGAAAAAAGCTCAGGGCTCGGCACGGCTCCGCTTAGCTCGGCTCGGTGGCAGCGAGCGGCTCCGGGACCCCAGCGCCGCAGCCCGGCACTGCCCTGCCCGACCCGACCCGAGCCGAGCCGCTCCGCCCAGCCCTGCGCCCCCTGCCCGGTACCCCCGGATCCCCCCCATCGAGCTGCCCCCCGGTACCCTCCGATACCCCCCGGTACCCCCCGGTGCCCCCCGGTGCCCCCCTGCCGCTCCCACCCCCGGTGCCCCCCCTGTGCCCCCGGTGCCGGGGCTCCCGCACGGCCCCGCCCGTACCTGGCTGTGGCCGGGCCGGGGGCTCGGGGGGGTCTCGGTGCTGTCCGGTGGGGTCGGGCCGGGCTCAGCCGCTCGGGGTGCGGGTGCTCGGGGTGCGGGTGCTCGGGGTGCCGCCGCCGGCCGTGCTGCCCGAGCTGGCGCTGCCCGGCCCAGGTTAAATATCGCTGGGCTCGGCGCGGCGAGGAGGAGCCGAGCGGCCGCGGGAGGAGCCACGGGGCGCGGGGCAGCCCCCCCCCGGCCCGGCCCGGCCCCGCACCGCCCCCCCCGGCCCCGCTCCCCGCGGTGCCCGAGGACCGGCCCCGGGAGCCGCCCGCCGGGACCCCCCCGGGCCGGGAGCGGGGCTGGGGCTGGGGGGAATTGGGGAGGTTTGGGGAGGTTTGGGGAGGTTTGGGGAGGTTTGGGGGGGCTCCTCCCGCACCTGCGCCCCCTGCCCGGGGCCGGCCGGGCCGTGCCCAGCCCCAGTGCCCCGGGACAGCCCTGGGCAAACCCAGCGGTGGGGCGGGGGCCGCATCCTGCCCCCCTGCCGGGCTGCCCCCTGCACCCCCAGCCCCACGGACCCACGGAGCCCACGGAGCTGCCCCCAGCAGGGTCAGGGCTTCCCCCAGGGCTGACCCGGGCTGAAGCTTCTCTTGGGGCATTTTAACACAATTTGGGGAGCAGCGAGCCCAGGCGCCCCCCCAGCTCCCCGCCATCCCCCGCTGCTCTGCCTCGCTGCCCTCAGCTGGGGGCCGCGGGGGTCCCCGGGCTCGGGGTGCTCACAGGGCGGGCGATGCTCAGCCCTGGGGGTGCTCCCAGCCCCTCGCTGTCCCCTCGGGCTGCAGGAGGGGTTTGGGGACGGGGGGCTCGCTGCAGCCCCCAGGAGCAGGGGGGGGACTGGGGCAGCTTTGGGGACAAGGCTGGCTCAGAACCACCCCGTGTCCGGCCGTGCGCCAGGCGATGCCAGGGCAAGAGGAGGGGGAGCTGGGGCGCATGGACCCCAGGGGGGGGCTCAGCGGGTCTGGGCATCTGCAGTGGCCCCGCAGCCGAGCTGGGGCAGGGCGAGGAGCCCGAGCACCCTGGTGCTGCCCTGGCTGGGGTCTCACCCCAAGGCGGGGGTCCGGTGCCCCCTCCGTGCCCCGCTCCCCCCTTGAGGCCTCCTGGTGCCGAGGGGCCCCGCGTGCTCCGAATCGCTCGGATTCTTCTGCATCACCAGGACACAAAGGCTTCAAACACGGCCAGCACAGGAGGATTTGCAGCAGCACCTGATCATGTGTTGGCGGGGATGGGGACGGGGACAGGGACGGGGACGGGGCTGGGATGGGGCTGGGGACAGGGCACATGGCACGGCCCGGAGGGTGTCGGGCACCCAGGCAGCCCCCATGGGGCAGAGCCGCATCTGCAGCCCCCCGAGCAGAGCAGAGCAGCCCCCGGCCCTGGGCGAGCAGCCGGCACCGCAGCCCCGGGCTCTGCTGGCGTCTCCCCGGGGGATTTCGGTGGCACGCCGGATTCTGCCGCTGGTTTGTTGCTGGATTACTGCAGAGACGGAAAAACAGCAGCGAAACCGCGCCGCAGGGCTGCAGCCGGGGGCTGGGGGCACGAGCACCCTGCCTGGCCCCCGCCCAGCCCCAGTGCCCTGCCAGGGGGGTCCCCTGTGAGGGGTGTCCCTTGGATGTCCCCTGGATGTCCCCTGATGTCCCCAGGGCTGGGAGCAGCCCGGCCACCACCAGCCCAGCCCCATTACCCCAAACCAAGCCCTGAGCTGTGCCATGCTGGGGGGACACCCACGGCACCTCCTGTGCCCCCACACGGGCAGGGTCAGGGGGCCGGGGGCTGCAGCGCCTGCACGAGCCTGGATGGGAGAATTGGGCTGTGGGTGGCTTGCGTTTGTGGCCGGGGGGGGGTTGTCCAATTCCTCCCCACACAGGGGGGGTGCAGGAGGCTGGGGCTCGGCTGGGTGCCCCCTCGCGCCTTGAACCAGGGGCCAGGAGCAGGTCCCCCCCCGGCTGGTGGCTGGGGACAGGCAGCGCTTCCCCCCTGGAGGAGACACCGGGCGTCCAGCCACCAGAATCAGTGGCTCAGTTTCAATTAGCTTAATTACCTCCTGGCCAGCGCCTGGCAGGGGAGGGCAGGGAGCTGAGCGCAGCCCGGAGCCCTGAGCCCAAATCCCACTGGGGTCAGAGAGATCTGGGGGCTGGGGGGCTGCGGGGGGGCTGCACCCGCATGGCTGAGGACCTGTTGGGGACAGGGATGGGGACAGGGATGGGGAGGGAAAGTGGTAGAGTGACACCAGTCCCTGCAGCCCCCAGCCCTGGGGGGCTTCCTGGAGGCTCTGGCAGAGCCCCCATACCATGACTGGGACCCCCACACCACGGCTGAGCTCCCCAGCCCATGGCTGAGCCCCCCCCCATGGCCGAGCCCCCCGTGTGGCACCATGCCTGGTGCCGTGCCGGAACACGGGGCGCTGCGGGGATGGGGCGCTGTGGATGGGGGTGTCCCCGTGGGCTGGGGGCTGGGGGCTGTCACCCCCCAGGGGCTGTCACCCACCCGGGGGGTGTCACCCACCCACTCTTGGGAGAGGAGGAGCGGTGACGAACACCCGCAGGATGTCACCCAGCCCGGACGGAGCTGCCCCATGGATGTGCTCGGACACCCAGCATGGCCCCCAGCCCCACAGCCCCCAGCTCCCAGCCCCCAGCCCCCAGCAGGACCCGGCCCCCCCCCTGCCCCCCAGGCCTGGGCACGGGGACTTGTGAGAATCGCTGTCACCCCGCATTGACCCCACTGCTGCCACCGCAGCCCCATGGCAGGACCGTGACCCGCTCCAGCGGCCCCAAATCCCCCCAGCCCCAACCCCCCCGGCCGTGCTCCCTCCCCGTGTCCCCAGCCCTCGCTGTGCCCTGGGAGCCGCTCGCACCCACGCACGGCTCAGCCTTGGGTGCTGCAGGGAGATCAGCGTGAGTGGCTGCTGGCTGGGTGTGGGGACAGGGGACAGGGGGATATGGGGTTATGGGGATGTGGGGATATGGGGACAAGGGATATGGGGATATGTGGACAAGGGGATATGGGGTTATGGGGATGTGGGGACAGGGGGATGTGGGGACACAGGGATAATGGGATATGGGGACATAGGGACATGGGGACAGGGGGATATGAAGATATGGGGACATGGGGATGTAGGGACAGGGGGACAAGGGGATATGGGGACACAGGGACACAGGGACCTGGGGATATGGGGACATGGGGATATGGGGATGTGGGGATAAGGGGACATGGGGACAGGGGGATATGGGGATGTGGGGACATGGGGATACGGGGACATGGGGATAATGAGATATGGGGACATGGGGATGTGGGGACACAGGGACACAGGGACCTGGGGATATGGGGACATGGGGACAGGGGGATATGGGGATATGGGGATATGTGGGGACATGGGGATATGGGGACACGGGGATAATGGGATATGGGGATATGGGGACATGTGGACACAGGGATGTGGGGATATGGGGACACGGGGGATATGGGGACATGGGGACATGTGGACACAGGGATGTGGGGATATGGGGACACGGGGGATATGGGGACATGGGGACATGTGGACACAGGGATGTGGGGATATGGGGACATGGGGATATGGGAACATTATGGGGACATGGGGACAGGGAGATATGGGGACAGAGGGATATGGGGATATGGGGACATGGGGCAGGAGGATATGGGGACACGGGGATGTGGGGTTATGGGGACATTATGGGGGACATGGGGTTGCAGGGACATGGGGTCACGGGGTCATGGGGTCATGGGGTCACAGGGACAAGGGGATGTGGGGCTGTGTGGTCACAGTGCCGTGGCTGGGGACACCCCAACCCCAGGGGACCCCCGGTGTCGCCCCCCCGCTGTCCGCGCGCCCCCTCCCTTGGCGCGCCCCGCCCGGCCCCGCCCCCTCCCTTAAGCCCCTCCCCCTTCCCTCCAAGCCCCGCCCCTTTCCCCGCGGCGTGCCGGTGCCACGCCCCCTCCCGTGGAGCGGCGGCGCATGCGCAGTGCGGGGGCCGGGCCGGGCGGCGCGCGGCGCCAAGATGGCGGCGGTCGGGGCGGCGGCGGCGGCGGCGGCGGCGGGAGCGGGGCTGTGAGCGCGGCGCCTCCCCCGGCCCGGCCCGGCCCGGCCCGGCCCTGCCCGCCGCCATGGCCCGCCTGGCCGACTACTTCGTGCTCGTGGGCTACGACGCGGACAAGCGCGGTGAGCCCGGGGCCGCCGCTGGCAGCCAACGCCGCGGGGGAGGGGCGCGGGAGGCACCGGGACCGGGGGGCACCGGGAGGGACCGGGAGGGGATGAGGGGGGGTGGGGGGGACCGGGGGGGTTGAGGGGGATGGGGGGGAGCAGCGGGGGGGGTGGCGACGTGGCGGGGCGGCGGGGCGGGCCCGCGGCCGGTACCGGGGCCGGGCCCGGGGGCGGCTCCCGGAGCTCCCCGGGGCGGGGCCGGGGGGGGGGCGGGCACCGGGAGACCCCCGGGGCAGGGCCGGGGCTGGGGCCGCGGTACCGGGGCCGGGGCTCTGCCCGCAGCCCCCCCGCTCGCTGCTCCCGGTACCGGCACCGGGCTCTGCCAGGCCCCGTTCGCACCCCCGGGGGCTGCGGGGACCGGGCCGGGCCCGGCCTGCCCCGGCGGGGAGCTGGGGGCCCGGGGGGCCCATCCCCAGCCTGGCTCGGAGCACCGGGCACCGGCACCCAGCACCCGGCCGCTGGGAGCAGCAGCCCCGGGGCTCCCGGTGCCTTCCTCGGCTGCCCTCCCCCCCCGGTACCGGGAGCACCGGGCCCTGTCCCTGTGCACGGTGCAGGGACGGGGGCGATGCTGGCCCCGTGGTGCCGTGGCAGCGCCGTGTGGCCGCGCTGTGCCTCCCTCCATCCCCCCGGTTCCCCCTCCGGCTCCGTCCTGCACAGCCCAGTGCCGGTACCGGAGCTGCCGGTGGTGGTGGCGATGCCGTGGCAGGGGCCGGTGTCACGGCCACCCGCTGCCCACCCCCGGGAACCGGGGCTCCAGAAGGCAGAGATCAGCTCCGGTCCTTGTGGTGCTGCCCGGGACCTGCCTGTGCTCAGTGGGCAGCCCCGTTACCCGTCAGCAATTAACGAGCCTCAATTAACGAGCCTCAATTAACGATTCTGCTCACCTCACCGTTCAGTGCAGCGGGGCTGGAGGCGCTGGTACTTGGGGGCCTGGGGTCCCCGGGCACTGTCCCTGCGGGTGGCTTCGTGGCCAGGCCGTGACGGCACGGGGCCGGGCTGCGTTTTCCCTGCTGGTGCAGCCTGAGCATCGCCCTAGGCACGAGAATCGGCTGTCAGGATGGACGGACAGACGGACAGATGGACAGACAGACGGACAGCTGCTTGCAGAGCTGCAAAGTGAGGAGGGGAGAGCACAGGGCACGAGGAGGGGCTCCCAGCACACAGCTGTGCCCCTGGCGCTGCGCTGGAGGCCACCTTGGCCAGGAATTGGGGACAGCACCGGTGGCACCTTGCAAACGTCAGCACCAGCAGTGACAGCGGGGCAGGCAGCTCTCCATCCCGGCTGCGGGGCACAGCTGCCCTCCCTCGCAGCACACGGGGGGGTTTGGAGCAGGAGCCCCCGGTGAGGGCTGTGAGTGCCACGGAGGCACCGCCTGGCCGGTATCTGTCCGGTACCTTTGTGACCCCGATCTGATTTTGGGGCCGTGGCACCAATGCTTGGTGTCACCGTGCCCATTTCCTGCGCCACCTCCCAGGAGGGAGGCCCCCCCAGTGACTAATTGCCCCCCCCCCAGTGACTAATTGCCCTGCAGGTCGGGGCGGACCCGGCAGGGCTGTGCAGTCCCTCCCTGCCGCCCCGGCTACCTGCTGCCAGCACCTCCCCGGGGGGGCTCGGGGGTCCTGCTGCGGTGTGGGGAGACCCTCAAGCAGCTGGGGAAGGGGCTCGGATCTGCCTCTGAGACCCCCAAGCACCGATGGGGTCCGTGGGCAGGTCGGTGGCAGCGAAGGGGACCCCGGTGGCTCCGTGCTGTCCCCAGGCACCGCTCGTTTGCTCGTGGTGCCTTCCTGGGAGCAAAACCGAAAGCGAGCGGAGGCGCCGCGAGGGCTGGGGAGAGGCAGGAAGCGGGGCTGGCGGGGGAGCCCGCTGCACCCCCCGGCTTGTGGTTAACATCTCGGGGCTGCCAAGGGCCTGGCCCCCCCCCGGCACGCACCGTGCGGGGTCACGGTGGCCTGCCCGGGGCTGGGGCTAAGGAAGAAGGGTCGTTAACTCTGACAGGAGCCAGGGGTCGGGAACTGGGATGAGAAATGCGCTGGCTGACCGGGAAGGGCCGTGTGGGAGCCTCTGGGTGCGCACCGGGTGAGGGTCCGGCTGATTTCCCCCTTCCACTCCGGGCTGTGGGATCCCACCGAGCCCTGGGATTGCCCCCCCAGCTCCTGCTGGCTTCGTGTGCTCGGCCAAGGGGCCGGCACAGGGAAGGGCCCCGCTCATCCAGGGGCTGTTCCCGTCCTGCCCCCACAGCTCGCCTTTCTCTCGGGCTGGTCTCAGCCCCCCAGGCTCTCACAGCCCCACGGACGGGGAGGAACGGTCCCGCTGTGGGGCCGCTGTGGGGCTGGGCCCCCTGCCCGCCTGCTGCCCCCAGGGCCGGGAGGTTTCTCTCTGTCCCCTGTGGGCTGCGCGGGGCCGGATCTGTGCGGAGCAGCGCGGCCTCAGGGCGTGCCGAGCGCTGCCGAGGGCTCTCTTTGGGGTTTCTTTGGGATTTCTGCACAGAGCACTGAGCAAACCACGGCCCCTTCCCTGTGGGGAGCTGGAAAACAACAATAAAATCGGGGGGGGTTTAGGGAACGCCGCTCAGAACGAGCCCTGGTGAGCGCGCTGCTGTCTCTGCCCGTGTCCAAATTTGCAGCTGCCCTTCCGAGCCTCCTGCCCTCGTGCCCTCCGTGCGCAGCGCTTCTCGCCGGGCTGCTCTGTGCTTTGTTTGTGCCGAGCCCTTCAGCTGTTGCAGCAGGAGAGCAGGATCCTGCTCTAGGACTTGGCAGCAGAGCGGAAAAAGCTCTCGGTGTGGAGGCTGCGCGCGGAGCTGCTGGAGGACACGCGCTCCTCCCGGCTGTCCCAATGGTTTTTCTCGCTGGTTCTGCAGCCCCCTCCGAGGGCTCTGGGCTCGCCGTGACTCCTGCCTGCTCCTAAAATGTTCCCCGGCATTCTCCTTCACAAGGCACTCCGGAGGAGGACACGCAGCTGCTGCAGGAGAGGCTGGAGGTGTCCCACCACGTCCCGCTGTGCCGGGCGGGCACCGGGGAGCCCAGCCCATGGGTGCTGGTGGTGAGCTCTGCTCCCCACACAGACATTTGGGGGGCAGCACGGGAGGAGAGGACGTGATCCGTGCACACGCTGCCTGGGGGCATCTCCCATGCTGACCCTGCCCCGTGCAGGGACATCCAGCCACACCGGGAACCGTGACACCTCCATCCTGCGTGCGGGGCTCATCTTGTTTTTTTTTGGGTGGCCTCGTCCTGGAGGAGACCCCCCGGGTGCTGTGGGTCAGAGCGGGGGCACCTGGCAGCCCCTGGCCCTGCACAGGGACACGGAGCTGCTGGAGTGGGGCCGGGGCAGCTGCGGGATGCTTGGGGTGGGAGCAGCTCCGTGGGGCTGGGGGCGTTGGGGGACCTCATGGCCCCTAAGGGGGGGTACAGCTGGGGAGGGGTCTTTATCAGGGCCTGCGGTGATGGGACACGGTGAGCTGGGGCTGCCCCATCCCCGGGGGTCTCAAGGCCGGGCTGGGGGCAGCAGGGGCTGGAGGAGGGGTCGTGCCCATGGTGGGGGGTCAGAACCAGGGGACCTTGAGGTCCCCGCCAACCCGGCCCGTCCTGGGCTGCGTTCTGTGAATCTGCTCCCGTGGGTCAGAGGGGAGAAGCCCTGTGGTCGTGCAGGGGGGGCTGTGAGGTGCTGAGAGGGCTCCAGCTCCTCCGTGCGACCCAGCCCTGCCCCGGCAGCACGGCTGGTGGCATGGGGGGGTGGTGACACCGCAGCCTGTCCTCCGTGGGTGCTGCGGGGTGGCCGTGGGGGGCTCCAGGCGTGGCCCCGGGGTGCTGCCGGGGGGGGGGATGCTCCGAAACTGCCTCCTACAGCACAAGAAGCATCTGGGGTAAAACTTTCCACCGGCTCACCTCTGCAGCTGGTAACCCCACGGCGTCACTGGGGGCGGGATGGAAAACTCAGCCCCGCCGTGGGCGGCCCTCCTCCCCCGTGGGCACCGTGTGTCACCCCGGGGGGGGCAGGTCAGGCCCTGCAGGAGCTCCTGTGCCCCACAGCCGTGCGTGTGACAGCCCCAGCCCCGTGCAGAGCCTCCTGTGACAGCCCCAGCCCTGGGTCCTGCCCAGCCCTGCTCACCAGGAGCCTCCCGTGGGGCCGGGCTGCGCCCCGTGCCGAGCTGCCAGCCCCGTGTGTCACGGTTCGGGCAGAGGGGGTGACCGTGAGGAGGAAGCACCCATTGGAAACGTATGCCGTAACCAAATTCTTTCACCGTTAGTAATATTTTTCTCGCTGCCAGTGAGAATTTTGTAAATTCTTGAAAATTTCTCTCGCTTCAGCCTGCGTTTTCCTCCGCTCAGGCAGGAACCCGAGGGCTTTGTTCCCAGCCGGTTTTATTTCCCGGTTCCTGGCGCTGCAGTGCCGGATCCGAGAGACAGCTGCGGTCCTGTGGATGCTGAAAGCAAACAAACACGGGGAAGGCTCGGCCGCAGCAGGGCCCTGCCCTGCCCTTTGCCCAACCGGTGCCTCACAGGAGCCCCGGCCGCGGGCTGGGACGGAGACGGTGCAGAGCAGCCCCCAGTGCCGTGGTCCTGCGGGCACAGCCGGGTCTCCTTCCATCCTCATCCACAGCACGAAGCCTCGAGGGCCGGGCTGCTTCACCCCGAGGCTGCGATGTGCTGGATGCCCCCGTGCCATCGCAGCGGGTACCGGGAGTGCCATGGGGCAGGGATCGTCCCGCTCCAGGAGCGCGTCCCAGAGCGCGCACATCCCTGCCAGCTTGGCAGCAGGAGGAGCTGGGGTGGATGCGGTGCTGGGGGGCTCCCTGTGAGCACCGGCCACCCCCAGGAGCAGGGGCCCTTTCCTTGTGCCGATCCCAGTCCCCTCTTTGTTTATGGCGTGGCTCAGAAGCGGCCACGTGTCAGTGAGCAGGAGCAGCCCGTGCGTTTGGCAGCTGCGGGTGCCTGGGAGCTGCGATTTGGATAGCCGTGCCTGTGAGTCTTGTTTTTTTTTTTTCTGACTGCTTTTCGATCGAAGTGCTGCAGCAGGGTGTTCTTTGGGGGAGGAAGAATTGAAGCTCTCTGTTTGCTAGACGCATTTGTGTTGTGGGTAGCCGTAGGAAGTGGAGCAGAAACGAGTCAGGCTGACTGCCTGGGCGCTACGTCACCTTCCTCCCCGAACCGCGCTGATGGCCCAGATAAGCGCGCCTTCGCTCCGGCTGAGTCACGGCCCCTGCAGCGCCGAGGGAGGCGATGCTGCGCTGCTGCCCCCGCGCCCGGCCCGACTTGGGCAGCCTCTGGGGTTGATTTGGGCAGCCTCTGGGTTCTCCTGGCATGGGGCATCCCTAGGGAGCACCACGGCGCAGCTGCCCTGGTGCTCGGTGCGCCCGTCCCTCGCTCTTCTGGAGCAGGTGACATCCTCTGATGCCATTTTAGGGACCTTGCCCAGTGTTTTTTTTGCTGCCTGTGTGGGTACCTGCAGCCAGGCACCAGTGTTCTGCGGGCAGAGCTGTGCCTGTGGGTCGACACCTGGGAAGTCTGGGCTAAATCCCATGCAAGCCCCAGCCAGGGGGGTTTGGGCGCCCTGGGTGTGCAGAGGCCTTGTGCCGGGGCCAGGTGCCCGCATGGCAGCGTGCAGCAGGACCACAGAGGGTCCCCATGTGGTCCTCCCCCCATCCAGCCCTTCCCCACTGCGGGGGCTGCCCCCTGCGGCCCCCCATCCCCACGGCTCACCCCCCACCAGGAGCTGGAGCCGGGGCGGGCGCAGCTGCGGGCAGTGGGACGCGGCCGGGCACTGGCCTGGGACACAGCATCTCTGTTCGGCGCTGAATAGGACGCGGCCGGAGGACAATTGCTCGCTTCAGCTCCTTCTGGAGGAGCGGCTGTGGTGGCAGCAGGGGTATCGGCGAGGGGCTGCGTCACCGCTTTTATTTAGCAGTGAGAGCAGCGCGGCGCTCCCGGCTTCGTGCGGCGCTCGGCATGCGCGGGTGGCTGCGAGCGAGAAGGCTCCTCCGTGCCGCTGGGCTTCGTCAGCTGGCGTGGCAGGGCTCGCCGCGAAAAGCCAGGTGATTAGAAACGGGCAGAGATAAGCTCCTGGATGAGATGAATGTGAACCGAGCAGACCTATTTAGGAAGGAGGTCAGGCAGCGTGCACGGTGCCGTGCGGCGTCCCAAAGACAGGCTGCTCCAGTTCGCTTCCTAACGGGCAGAATGAGCCCCCTGGCAAAAAAAAAAAGTGGTGATTTATTGTCAGTTTATTGCCTGTTATCTGCAGGGGTAACCCCGATGGGCCAGCAGTGGCTTTGATGTGAGGACGGTGTCACTTCAGGTGCGGGTGCAGCTTCACCGCGTGGGTCAGCGCCCGTCGGCAGAGGCAGCTCGGGAAGCTCCCGTGCGGGCAGCGCTGGCTAAAACGGATCCCATGTGCATGTACCCCTGTCAGAGATCAAACCCGGGCACCCAGCCCTAGGACGATGGCTCCTGTTTTTTGGCTCCGTTTGGGATGTTAAAGTGGATAAGCAAATCTCAGCCTCGCTGCTGCAGCGCAGCCAGCGGTGTGCTTAAAGCCCAGCTGAGCGCAGCGGCACGGGCTGCGATAACCGGGAGTCGGCGGGGTCTGCTGCTGCCCGGGGGCATGGCAGAGCTTTTTTTTTCCCCTAGAAGGCGAGGAGTGATCCCACACGGCTCCGGCAGAGGGGCAGGAGCAGCCCCAGCCGATGTGTGTCTCTGAGGGCTGGGGGTCCCTGCGGTGCGGGCAGCAGGAGCCGGGGGCTGGAGGGCTGCGGGCGGCCGGTTACACACGGGGGGAGCTGGGCGGTCAGGACAATGGCAGCAGGTCCCGGAGTAACGTTAATTATGGCCTCCCTAATGAGCTGGGGCAGCATTCCCAACCGATGCACAGTCGGGATGAGGGAGTTGCCAGCACCTTATGGCACAGAAGTGATTTATGGAGCCCCTCGTGCCCCTGCACTGGGCACCAATTTCCCCACCGTGACCCCGGGGGCTCCCCAGGGGACCTCGGCCCTTGCTGGGCGTGGGACACCTGGGAACTGGGAGATGTGGTGAGGAGGTGGGGGCGCAGGGAGTCACTGGGATGAGGGGAACTCTGAGGGGCCGGGTGGTGGTGGTGCCCTGCAGCCTGGGGTCCTTCCCTTGCAGCCTCCCGGGGTCGCAGCGGGGAGCTGGTGCCCTTTGCTGTGCGGATGCTGCTGGTCCGGGCGGCTCGTTAGGGTAATTGCACAGCGGTTGTGGATCAGGGGAGCGGCTCCGTTCCCAACAGTGTATTTAAAGTGAGTGGGGAACAAAAAGCGACGGAGGCCTTAGGGGAGATTTTTTGTTCCCCAGCTCTAGGGTAGCTCCTGTCGGGTTTTGGTTACCGCCTGCATTTCTCATTTTCCAGGCCCTTTTCCCTGGCAGCTCGCCGTGGGGAGTTGTCCCTGACTGGAAAAGGATCCTCTCCTGCCTGGCCGTTTCCTCGAAGGCTCTGTGTGAAGCAGAGCAGGGCAGGAGCAGCCGGCGTGCCCGGGCTGGGAGCAGGGCAGCGAGCAGCGGCGCTGCCAGCAGCGTGCACGGGGCCGTGAGCTGCAGCTCCTGCAGCTGCTGGCGGGGGAATTCCTGCTGCTGCCTCGCTGAATCGCGCTGCTTGTTCTGCCTTGGCTCCGGGCTCTCCGAGTTTCCCTCAGCTGCCTTGACTGTGCTCTGGTTTTGCTCTTTATTTTCCTCTGTTTGGACTGGTTTTGGGCTGTTTGGAGGCTTCCTCGCTTGCTTCGCGCAGTTATCTGTCTCCTCCCTGCTGTAACCTTACCAGCTCCGTTCTGTTTTCCCTCTGAGCGCTGGCAGTTGAGGCCGCTTGGGCAGTTGAGGAAGCAGAGGATGGGGATGTTGGCTCTTCCCTACCGACCTCAAGTTTTCTCAGCAACTCTCACTTTATAGAACTGCCTCAGAAACGCTGCTTCTCAGGGAAATTCCTCAGCACGGAGGATGTCGGGGAGATCACATTGGATGTTTTTAAAAACTGATGCACCTGCTCAAGGTTCGCCCCATTTTTAGACTCGTGTCTCTCCAGAATGAGCTGTCCCAGGGGACAGCCGGGATCGCTGCTTGGGGCATTCCCTTCGGAGGGTTCACCTGTGGCTGGTCCTGGCACCGTCACCACCGGCAGCCTCTGCATTTGATGTGCTGGCTGGGGGCAGCCTGGAGCAGGAGAAGGGCAAGGTGTGAGCTCCGAGAGCCCCTCCACATGGGGCTGCAGCCACGGGCAGGTTGGTCGTGGTGCCGTGCTCCGTGGCCGTGCCCGCTGCCTCCCATCACCTCCGCGCCTCGTGGCCGGGGCCAGCCCCGTGTCCCCGCGGTGGTGGCGTTGGCGAGGCGGTGCCAGCCCCTCTCCTGCCCCCCGTCCCACCTCCTCGGTCCGGGGACTCGCTCAGTTTGAGCCTCTGAGGGGGGAAGGAGCTGGGTTTGAGGCCGTGGGGTGGCCGGGCTGTGTCAGGCCACTGGGAGAACAAATGAAATAAACCCCAAAGAACCGAATTTTTGGCAGGGGTGGACGGAGCGTTGTGAAACGCCAGGGGCGTGCAGCTATCGCCTTACTCGCAGGTGTGGTGAGGGGCACAAGGGTAAAGTCATTCAGACCACATGTAATCAGCGGGAAAGCTGAGCACACCTCCCCAAAACGAGGTCAGAACCTCTCCTTCTTCATGGACTCGGCCTTTCCGCAGAAGGTTTTGCCTGTGAAAAAGTAGCTGCGTGTTCTCCAAGGCTCTTGAAAAGCATCTGTGGGCACATCTTGGCCCCGTCTCCTGGATGCGAAGCGTCTCGGTGGCGTCAGGCCAAGAGGAAGGAGCGTGCTGTCGTCGGATGCTGTCGTGGGACGCTGCCCCGGCACGCTGGGCTGGACGACAGCACCGTGAGTGCCTCTCCGACAAGGATGGGAGCGCAGCCACGAGCCCAGCGCAGCGCAGGGGCTGCGGTGCCTCCGAGTCAGCTGCTGGAGAAGGAAATCTGTGCCCATGGGAGCTGCCGCCCTCGTCCGTGGCTCGTGCTGGTAGCTCCTTGTGGATCCGCACACGGCGGAGGGTGAAGTGAAAATCCTGGGCATAGAGCTCTACCAGCACGCTGCTCTCGTCCCAGCAGGGTGGTGTCCTGGTGGTCTGCCCGCAGAGGGGACCCTGGTTTGGGGGCTGAGGGCCTGCCTGCAACCGTGCTCCAAAAGCAGCACTGGGAGCTGCTCAAGGACATGCTCAAGGAGGGGATGTTCTCTCCCCTCGCTGCTGCGGGACCCTCAGCCCCGCTGCCCTCCCTGGGCTCTGTGGGATTTGGGCGCAGTGCCCGGGCAGCGGGAGGCAGGGGCTGGAGGTCCCCGGGGTCCGGGAGGCGCACGGGGAGCTGGCCGTGGGCTGCAGGCATGCGCTGTCTGTGTCGGGCTGTGCTGCAGGAGGTGAGAGGGGTTATAAGGAGAAAATGGGACTGGTGGCACTGGGGGGGACAGGGAGCTGTCTCGGGTACCTCCAACAGTGCCTGCAGGTGCCGGCACGGCTCTAGGTGCAGTGTTAGGTGTCTGCATGGGGAGAGGTGGGGGTAACCCAGCCCTGGGGGGAAGGGGCCATCCAGCAGCCCAGTAACTACTCGTTTCAGCCAGCTTGCAGTCTGTTACACGGCTGTGCTGGGGATTAAAGGTTTGTCCTGGCAGCGGGCAGTCCGCCCCATGGAGCTGTCTGCGCGTGGGCACAGCGGGGTGAGACCCCCCCGGCGGGAGAGGAGAGCTGGGAAGGTGCTGCGTGGAGCTCAGGGGTGCTCCTGCATCCAGCACGCCTCTTCCACCACCCTGGGCAGTGGGGACCAGCACTGGCGTCCCCCTCTCCCTGCTCTGTTCCCTGCACCCGTACCTATGGAACGGCACCGCCGAGGTTCTCGAGTAGCTCGTTGCCCGTGGAAAGCATGCCCGTGCCAGGTAACATTGTGTTTGTGCTTCAGAGGTCCATTTTCTCCTGGATGTGGTCCATCTGACACCACCTTTCCACCTGAGACCACGCACCATGGCTGAGGCAGGGGCAGGGGGCTTTGGGTGGCCACCGTTGTGCCCTTTGTGGCCTCTCCACGAAGGTGGAACCGAGTGAGGTGCGGTGATGCTGGAGGCAGGCGGAGGAGCCGTGCGGTGCCACCGAGCTGCCAGGGAGCGCTGCAGGGTGTCGGGACGAGGGATGTGTGGTTGTATCGGGGTGCTGGTGCCCGGTGAGCTCCCCGCTGTTTGTCGGGGACGCAGCGAGACCTGCACGGGGCGGCCCTGCGGGATGTGCTCCGAGGGCTGCAGGGCAGGGCTGGGGATTTGCAGAGCTTCCAGATGGAGACGCTGCCGGGAGTTAATGTAAATCCTGGGATTTACCGGTGTTTTCCAGCACCAAGCAGCGCGTTGTTCAGTGTCCCACTTGCCAGGTGAGACTGCTGCACTCTGTGCCCATGGGGGGAACTGGGGGGAGCGTCGCTGCACCACCAGCCGTGCCACCAGGCTCCAGGAGGCAGTGGGGCCCTGGTTCAGCCCCTCCTGTGGTCGCAGCCTCCTTGAGGATCTCCAGGAAGGTCCTTCCCAGCCCCAGCTCCTGCTGCTCAGCAGCTCTGAGCCAACCAAGCTCCTTTCCCCAGCTGGGCTGGCGCGGCTGGGGGTGGTCGGTGAGTGATGGGCAGGGATCCTGGGGGCACGCAGACCTGGGCGGGCAGGGGAGGGCCACGGGCAGGAGCTGCGTGTCCGGGCTGCACGGGGGAACAGGCTGGTGAGGTGGGCAGGCTTTGTAAGACCTTTGAAGACCTTTCCCTCCTCTCCAAAGACCTTTGGGGCTGGTGGTGTTGTGGAGGCCACAGCGGAGGTGAATCGGGTTCCGCATCCAGCAGCTCGCTGGTGGCGGGGAGCAGAGCCCAGGGGGTGCCGGGGGGTGCCCGGGGGCCTCTCCCTGCATGGCTCTGCCCCACACCTCGCTGAGCACCCTTCACCATGGAGCTTCTCCAGCTCGGGCTGAGCCCAGAGGGACATAGCCTGTGTGCTGACCGCTCCGTGCTGTACCGACGGCACCGTGTGGACGCTCGCTGGGGCACGGCGGCTTTGGGATTTGCAGAGGGGCTCTGCGATCAGTTTGTGTCCCTACACAGAAACCAGGAGGGACCCCTCATGCCTGTGCTGCCACCGTGTTTGTGGCTTCTCCATTTCTGCAGGATCTGAGCAGGTTTCAGTTCGAGGATTCGGAACCAGCGGCTTCCTGCTGGTTGTGCCAGCGCGTCCTCCAGCAGCTCCCCCTGCGCCCGCACGGAGCTGTCCTAGCGGGCAGGATCCTTCCCAAACAGGACCCAGTTAGCATCTCTCCTGAGGAGAGGTAATCAGCGAGCTGAATTGTTGCACTTCAGACAATAAAACTGAGCCGGGGGCGATGACACCTCGTACTTGGGGAGCCGGCAGCAGCGCGCGTTGTGCTGCGGTGCCCCTGAGCTCGTGGGCACGCCGCGCCTGCGCACGCCTCTCCCCGGGGCCGCCCGCTCTCCTCGCTCTGCTAACTAAAATCGTGTTCCTGCTATTGTTTTCTGTTGTCACACTGAGAAAAAAAAAAAAAAAAAAAGCACAAAAACTTTTGTGGGCTGAAGGGGACCAAGCAGGAAGCCGGGCTGTGCTGCGCAGCCTGCGGTCCCGCGCTCGTCTTCCCTTATATAGACGCAGTCTCCACGTACCCCATGGTCGCGAGGTGGCTGCGGCCGCGGCCCTTTTGCTCTCTGCCTGCCTAAGGGGATGTGAGAGCAGTGCCGGGAGGAGCTGCTGCCTGCCAGCCTCGTGTGTGTGGCCCTGTGCAGCTGCTTGCTGCGTGGGGCCTGCGTCTTGGTGCCCTGCGAGCATCCGTGCTCGCTGCCTGCCCCTGCCTCCCGAGCTGTGCACCGTGTGCCGCCTGGTCCGGCCTGATGCTGGCTGCTGCCACGCTGACTGCTGCTGCTCTCGGACTGTTTGTGGGCTCCTCACCCGCCGTCTGCTGGCTCTGAGGCCCCCGGGTGTGCACAGCAAAGCCCCTTGCCCGGGAGAAGCTGGGAGCTTGGTGGGAGGAGAGGAAGGGCTGCGCTGTCTGGGTGCCCGCGCTCGCCCAGCCTGGTGCCCCTTTCACCTCCTGCTGTGGCTCCGGGCTGTGGTTTGCTTCGGGGCAAAGCAGTCCCAGCCCCTGCGTCTATTCCAAGTCAGTCCCTTCAGCTTGAGAGCTCGAGCAGAATTCACTTTTTAGCACCCTGTGGCTTTTAAAGGCTGAAGACCTCGCTTCTCCAGCCTGATGGCTGCGGGCAGGGGGTCCCGCGCTGCGCCCGCTGCTCCTGCACCTCGGGGTCCGGCCCCGTGCCCAGGGCACGTGGCGGTGCTCACCATGGTCACACCAAACCGTGGCCCTCTTCTGATGCTCGAGGGGCGGCGTGGCCGTGCTGGCAGCCTGGCACCGCGTCGGTTGGCAGCTCTGGCTCCGGGCAGGATTACTTCGGGACTAGGGGGCGGTTTGTGCGCTGTGTTGGTTTTGTGTGTCGGCTGCTTGTGTCGTGGCTTTGTTTTCCCGCAGCGTGAAAGTTTCGCTCTTGGTTTCTTTTCCCCTGCTCTATCAAGAACAACAGTTGTTTTTCCACTTAACGCTCCTCTTTTTGTGTAGTCCCCAGCAGTCGGCCCGCCCGCGTTGGACTTTGTTTCCTCTGCGCCCCCGTTAGCGCTGCCGACAGCGAGAGACTCGGCGCTGAGATTGATGAGCTAAGAGCGAAGCGGGGGGCAGGCAGTGCCCCCAGCAGCCTGTGCAGAGCTTGCAGCCTGCTTTTTGGAGCCGCAGGCGGTGTGGAGGTGGGGAAGGGGCTCTTGGGGTGTTTCGGTTACAGTCCAGCAGCTCCAGGTGAGGTGGGCGCCGTCCCCACCCTGCGGGGGCTTCTTCCTCGCAGCAGCACGTGCCCTGCAGCCAGTGCCTGTGGGCTCGGCTGTATGGAAATCCGCATTAATTTGCACAGAAACCTTCAGGCACGTTGGAGGAAAGGGCTGAAACCTGCTTAAAATTTGATGTGTTCCCTGGTTGGAGGGGTTCCTGTGCTGTGCTGGGGTCAGGACGGAGCCCTGCTGGTGCGGGGAGCGGTGCCCGGCTGGAGGAGCTGCCCCGGGACTTGTTCCCCCCCTGCAGTTCCTCCACTTCAGCTCCTCTTGTAGGTTTGGTTTTGATTTTGGTCGTGTTTTCTCTTTCCCCACGTGGTAGCTCAGTAGGTTATTAATAACTTCTCTGTGGTGGGAGGCTCGGCCCCTGCAGGGTGTGAGGCTCTTTACAAATGGCCAAAATCTTCGAAAATGAGGGTTTGGGATCTGTCGGGAGCTCACGCTCCCTGTGGCCTGTCCTGCAATCGTGTGGGGGGCAGTTCTTTTCCTCGAGTCTCTTGGGATACGTTGTGAAATCTGATTTAGGGGAGGAAATGTGGCAAGGAGCCGTTCATAAACGCTGCCCGGTGCTGCCCGTTGCAGAGCACCCTGCGTCTCCCAGCCCCGTGGGCACCGCGGCTGCGTGGGTTGAGTCACGCCGAGCCCTCTGTGGCTGCAGGCTTGCCTGGTGCTCACTGCCTCCTGCACTGTGCTGAAGCTCAGTGTGCCACAGGGGCTTTTTCTCCCCTTTTTCTTCTCCCCTTTTTCTTCTCCCCTTTTTCTTCTCCCCTTTTTCTTCTCCCCTTTTTCTTCTCCCCTTTTTCTTCTCCCCTTTTTCTTCTCCCCTTTTTCTTCTCCCCTTTTTCTTCTCCCCTTTTTCTTCTCCCCTTTTTCTTCTCCCCTTTTTCTTCTCCCCTTTTTCTTCTCCCCTTTTTCTTCTCCCCTTTTTCTTCTCCCCTTTTTCTTCTCCCCTTTTTCTTCTCCCCTTTTTCTTCTCCCCTTTTTCTTCTCCCCTTTTTCTTCTCCCCTTTTTCTTCTCCCCTTTTTCTTCTCCCCTTTTTCTTCTCCCCTTTTTCTTCTCCCCTTTTTCTTCTCCCCTTTTTCTTCTCCCCTTTTTCTTCTCCCCTTTTTCTTCTCCCCTTTTTCTTCTCCCCTTTTTCTTCTCCCCTTTTTCTTCTCCCCTTTTTCTTCTCCCCTTTTTCTTCTCCCCTTTTTCTTCTCCCCTTTTTCTTCTCCCCTTTTTCTTCTCCCCTTTTTCTTCTCCCCTTTTTCTTCTCCCCTTTTTCTTCTCCCCTTTTTCTTCTCCCCTTTTTCTTCTCCCCTTTTTCTTCTCCCCTTTTTCTTCTCCCCTTTTTCTTCTCCCCTTTTTCTTCTCCCCTTTTTCTTCTCCCCTTTTTCTTCTCCCCTTTTTCTTCTCCCCTTTTTCTTCTCCCCTTTTTCTTCTCCCCTTTTTCTTCTCCCCTTTTTCTTCTCCCCTTTTTCTTCTCCCCTTTTTCTTCTCCCCTTTTTCTTCTCCCCTTTTTCTCTGTGGGCTGCAGCTCTGTGATTTCTCTCTGCAGGACAAGGACAGTAAAACACAGAAGCAGCAACCTGTGATGGGGGTGCCGAAATGGGGCACGGGGCCTGTGCTGGGGCTGGTTGCATCCTTTGGGCTCCTTGGCCGCTGCCCACATGGATCTTAGGCACACTTGGGCAGCCCCATGCTGGGCGCCAGCCCTGTGCCCCTGGGGCGTTACTGCCCGCGGGGGGAGCAGCACAGGGCTCGGCACACGCAGCTCCTTCACCCACCTCAGGGGCAGATCTGCTGGCAGGGACCTAAAGCCACCGTGTTAAGAGGCTGTGATTACTGTTTTTTAAAAAATAACTTCAGTGTGGAAGAACTAGAGCCCTTGTAGATGGCTGGTGGTGTTCCCGATGCCCAGTGAGGCAGGCTGGAGGCTTCGTGTCCCCTGGACACCAGGGAGTTGGGCAGCTTTCACTTTGCTTGGCAGCTGGTTATCCTCCTGGAAATCTGTGTCTTGGGGGATGAAACAGGTGTAGAGAAGAGAAGAGGATGAAGCCCTGCTGAGATCTGTCTGAAGTGGGGTGATGGAGGAGGCGAGGGATGGAGCTGCAGCGGTGTTGGCGAGGTGGGATGGGAGCGAGCAGCGAGCGGAGCCTCGGTGAGATGCCTCGGCCGTGGCATCGGTTGGACGCTGCCTTCTCCAGCTGCAGGAACCCCGACGGCCTTCAGGACGTCTCAGTGCTGGCACCAGCAGTGCTCTTCCCTCATCTAGAAGCAGGTTGTCAGACCCTGGGAGGGGTGAAGCACCAGCACGGACCCCCACGGCTTCCCTCACCCTCAAAATCAGTTCCAAATTGTCTCACGGCTCCCCTGGCTCTCTGGGATGCTGTAGGTGTGGGGAAGGGAGGCGTTTTCAGGCCTTGTGCAGCCCCTTCCAGCCTCTTCCTCTGCTTTCCAGGATCTGGTTCCCACTTTTGGGGCTGATAAACCCGAGGGAGGACCCCGGGGTAGGCAGGGACAGGCGCTGATGCCTCCTGCCTGCCCGGTGCCTCGGGCCTGCTGATTTCGGGGAGGAGGAGGATTTTGTTTCCAGCTCCTGAGTTAGGCTGCACGGCATCCCCTTGCCTAATCACACAGTGCCTCTCCTGCAGCAAGGTGGCTGATGTGCTGCATCGTCTGCAGGATTCTCCCCTGGGGCTGGTGTCAGTCTGTCTGTCTGTCTGCAAGGAGGGCGCTGCTCCTGCAGGAGCCGTGCTGTGAGCTGGGTGTGCTGGTGGTGCACTGGTCGTGCCTTTGGTGTCCCAAGGCAGCGATCCCCCCCCTGCACAGAGCGTCTGCTGTGGCCAGGCTGGAGCTGAGAGGTGCTGCACACGCTGCTGCTGCTCTCCAGGAGGTGCCCGGAGGTGCTGGACCTGCTCCTGGAGATACGCGTCCCCGCTGCCCGGCGTGGTGCCCCCCGTCCTTCCCTCCGAGCTCCAGCGACCTCAGGGGACTCTCCAGCCTCTTACAGGTTTCCAGCTAAGCTCTCGTGCGGAGGACGAGGTGGTGTGGGTAAGGACAGAGGAGTTTGGGGGCCTTGGGCCCTGCAGGGTGGCGGCTGCTCTGCACGGAGCAGGGACCCGGCCCCGGTGCTGTTGCAGCCTCCTGAAGCTGACCCCCCCCCCATGGCACGGTGCCTCGGGGTCTCCAGTGGCAGCGGCCCCCTGCAGCTGCTGAGGGTGCCTGCAGGGCTCTGCCTGCTGCCAGCAGCGAGTCCCAGCTCGCCGGGGAGCTGCAGGCGTGGCAGCCGAAGGGGAATGTGTTGGTTCTCCCTCCTGGCAGGGCTGAGCTTAGCGCTGCTCTCAGTTCCCGTTAGCAGCAGCCCCGGCCTCCTCTGGGCTTGGCTGCCCGGGCGCGCTCGGAGAGGTTCTTGCAGGAACTGTTCGGCTTCGGTTCCTGCTGCAGCCCTGCTCTGCCCGGCCTCTCCTCCTCCTCCTCCTCCTCCTCCTCCTCCTCCTCCTCCAAAGTGCTTTTGTTGTTCCCTGGCCCCGTGGACAGGCCAGGCCGTGTCGTGCCCATCAGTTTTCGCAGCATCCCCGCATTTCCCCACTGGCGCAGTTCTCAGCAAGGGCTGGAATGGGGCACGGTCGTCACTTCCCAGCAGGGGGACGGGGGAAGAACTGGGTCAGTCTGAGGTGAATTCCAGTGTCGGGAAGGCAGCATCCCTGGCTGCCTGCCCTGGGCTGCCTGGGGTGTCCCCCTGCACCTCCCTGCGGCCACGGGCAGCGCTTCCCTCCCTCTCCATGACCCAGTCCCCCCGTCAGCACCAGCCCCGAGCGCTGGTTCTGCAGCGTTCCTGCCCTCCACCGCAAAGCCCTGCGAGTTCAAACACAGCCCTGCAAGCAGCCGGACCTCAGGGCCGCCCTGCCCATGCTGCAGCAGGGCTCTGGGACTCTGCTTGTGCCCGTGCGAGTGGCTGTGGCCGTGACCCCTGCGGGACGTCCCCACCGCGTGCGCTGCCGGCTGCGAGGCTGCGCTGTGCAGCGGGTCATGGTGCTCAGGGGCTTCTCATGCACCACCCGGCTGTGCTCTCATGTAGGGAGCCAAAATCCCCGTGCATGCCACGTGCCAGGCTGCTCGGGGTGGCTGGGGCAGGATGGAGTCTGGAGGAGCACTGGAGGAGCCTTCCGATGGCTGCTTGTGCAGCACGTGGTGGCTCTGTGGCACGGCCGCTGCCCTCATCCGCGTGTCACAGAACGGCTCGGGTTGTTAGGGACCTCAAAGATCATCCAGTTCCACCCCCCCTGCTGTGGACAGAGATGCCTCCTGCTCGATCAGGCTGCGCAGGGCCCCATCACACCAGAAGTCAGTGCACAAACAGCCGTGCTGTGCCATGGGGTCAGTGGCACCCCTCTGAACGATTCCTCTCCCTTCACCTGACACACGCCGGGGCAGAACCAGCCGTGCTGGCACTGGCTGTGGCACCTGGAGCACCTGGAGCACTGCCTGCTCCCCGTGTCATGTCCTGGCCGTTGCTGCTGTTGCCCCTCGCAGCCCTTGTTCTCTCCGAGCGTGGCGTTCCCTGCGCTGGCTCCGATCCCTCCTCGGTGCAGCCTCGGTGCTGCCTCCTGCACCTGGGAACAAAACCTCCTGCAGCTGCAGGAGATGTTGGTCCTGGCAAACGCTGTGGACGTGAACGATCTCCTGGTGGGGTTGGGGCAATCCAGGCTAGTGCTCGGGTCATTCCTTCATCCCTGCTGTGCTGGAACAGGGAGGGCTCTGGGGGATTCGTGTGAGTCAGCGAGCAGCGCTCTGCTCGGCTTCTCCTCTTTCCCCCTCTCTTTGTCTGCGTTACAGTTTACTGCCAAGCAAAAGGAGCAGCGTTTTCCTCCCGTGTGCTCAGATGGGAGAGGTGCTGGAGTTTCCTTGCTCTGTTCAGAGAATGAAGGAGTTTGGGTTGGAAGGGACCTCGGAGCCCACCTGGTTCCAGCCCCTGCTGTGGGCACGACCCCTCCTCCAGCCTGGCCTTGCCCCCCTCAGGGAAGGGGCACCCCCAGCTCCTCTCCATGCCCTCACATCTGGTGTCAGTCCCTCACCGGGCTGTCAGGGTTAGGAGAGGTCATGGTGCAGCTCAGGAGAACGTTTGGGAATTGCCGGTGGAATGGAACGAAGCAGGAAAGCAGATTGGTCTTACAGCACCAGTAACATCATGCAGGGGGAGAACCCCATGCTTGGGGCAGAGCTCCAAGAAAGGAACCCACCCGGACGCCTGGCACCGGCTGAGTTTCAGCAGCACCAAGCGGGGCCGTGGCACGCTGCGTCCTGCAGCTCCGGCTGCCCCGTGCCGTGCCGTGAGCGCCTCTCCCGCCCCGTGCGGCGCCACGTGAGGGCTGTGGCGTGCCCCGTGCTCACGCTGTGCTCCGTGTTTGCACTGCTGGCGGTGCTGCCCCATCACCTGCGAGGGATTTTCCTCCCAGCCCCTTCCTGGCAGCGCCATTCATCCGGCACTCGGCTGCGTCACCCGGGATGGTGGCGTGCGCGACAGTGCACAATGCCGGGAGGAGAAGGGGGCTGTTTGGGGGCTCTTTGAGGGCTCTTTGGGGGCTGTTTGAGGGCTGGGCATTACAAGGGCCTGCAATGAAACGGGTTGTGGGCAGGGATGTGCTGAGTGCTAACCCCATGCCCAGGCACAGCGCTGTGCCCCGCTGCGGCTGGGGGAGGCGCAGGGCGCAGCAGTGGTGCAGCCGAAGGCCAGGTGAGGCTGAATCGTGGAATGGGACAGACTGGGAAAAACCTCAGTGACCATCCAGCCCAGCCCTTACCCCAGCAGTGATGGGTCCACCACTAAAACACACCTCAGTTCTCCAGCTACACGTTCCCTGAAGAGCTCCAGGGGTGCTGACTCAGAGCTGGGCGGTTGGCTCGCCCTCCCCGACAGGCTTTTGGGAAGCTCAGAGCCCAAATTCAGCTGCCGAGAGGGGTGCTGGAAGTGGGGCTCCAGGAGGAGAGGTGGCGGAGCAGAGCCCAGTGCTCGTGGCACAGGGGCAGGGCTCTGCCCACGTGTGGTGCCTGGAGCTGTTGGCAGTGCTGTCGGTGAGCAAGCAGGGAGCTTCTGCTCGTGCCTCCCCCGTAGCTGCTGTCCCTGCGGGTGCCTTGGCCCCATCCAGGCACCGCTGGCAGCTCCCTCCCGTTGGGTGCCCAGCTGAAAGGTTTGCTTGCCCGGAGCAAATTAAGCAGTGCCGTGCCCCTGCTGCCATGTGCCCAAATTGGGCTGCCCAAACCACGCTGCCCTCGGTGCCCTGGGGGCTGTGAGCCCGGGCTGAGCGCTCCCAGTGCCGGTGGGCATCGTGGCACTTTTGAGGCAGATTTGCCTCTGTGATTCGGCGGGGCCGTGGGAGTGCTGGCAGGCAGCCGGCAGCTCTGGGGGGACACCAAAAATACCCCGGGGGCAGCAGCCAGCAGGTGCCCGGTGCTGCGGGGGGGGCCGTGCAGCACGTGCTGTTTTTAGGCCCTGGGTAAGCGCCGGCGCTGCGGCCCTGTAATTATCGGGACAGGAGCCCTTGGAGCTGGCTCGTGGCTCCCCCGGGAAGCAAGTGGAATTTGGCGTTGGGTAAAAATAGAGCAGGTTCCTCCCCAAAATGCTTTTAGTCGCTGTCCCCTTGCCCCCCCACACACCCTCCCCGAGCGTGGGCCGCGCTGTTTGCTCGGTGCCCGCTGCTCTGAGCTCCTCCTCCTCCATCACGAGGCTGCTGCTCGCAGAGAAAGCCCAGCTCAGGCTTCCCGAGCAGCATCCCTGCTCCACGTCCTCTCCTGCGGCCTCTCCTGCTTGGTGCGGTGCCGTGGGGCTGCCCCCATGGGACACAACCGCCCCCCGGGAGGCATCCAGACACCGCGTCCATTTCTCAGTTATCAGTGTGAGCACCTGGGGTTGTATAAAATGTGCCCTGCTGTGAATGTGGAAGTCCTGAACGGGGCTGCACAGGCTCCTGGTGTGAGGCAGCACGCCCATAAACACCCGCGTGCTCGGGAATCACGCCTGAGTGCACCGTGTCAACCCAAAAAGCCTCGTGTGGGGAAGGAGATGCTCGCATACAGAGCCCGTTTCGCCCCAGTAACCGTGGGCTGTCTGCCCGTGTCACCTCCCACTCGCTGCCTGTTTTCACTCAGCTGTTCCTGTGTTGCAGCTCCCGCGGACACGGTGCTCAGGGGCAGATGCAGCAGATGCAGCAGGTGCAGCCCCACTGAGCTCCTCACACCGCCGTGCCCATGCTCCTGCAGCAGCCTCCGGCAGCCAGGAGGAAGCGTGGTGAAGGTGGTGAAGGTAACGCTGGCACGCTGCGTCGCTTCCTCCTCCTGGGCGCACGCTGCTCCGCACCTCGCAGGGCGAGCACAGAGCCCAAGGCACTGGTGGGCGTCCTGAGCTCAGCCCCTGCCCTGCTTCCACCGCCCAGCAGAGCCACGAGCGCTGCGGCTCAGGTCCTGCGGCTCCTGGGTGCTGCCCTCGAGCGCACCGCAGGGCGTTGTGCTCGGGGTGTGGGTGAATCACGGGGTTTGTGTCCCCAAACACCAGCTGTCCTGCGCTGAAATGCCTGTTATGGTCAGCAGCTGCAGGAGAAAAACATCTCCCCATCGGAGCACCGCCGCCCTCTGTAGCTGTCCCCCTGCCCTCTGCCATCCCCCAGCCCATCAGTGGTGTCCGGCACCTGCTGGCCTGGGCTGCAGCGCCGTGCCGGGGGTGTTGTGCTGCTCGGCACCGCTGTCCTGTGCTAGGGATGCTCCTCGAGGCCGTCTTTGGATGCCTGGGGACGGCTGTGGGACACTGAGAACCCTCCTCCTCCTCCTTCTGTTTGTCTGGACTGATGGATCTGATGTAAAATGCCACATGGCACCGTTTGGAGGGCTCTGCCTGCCTTGGGGACCGCTCTCGCCACCTCCATAAAGCCCTGATAATTGGAGAGTGTCGGGGCTGGGCAGCGTGTCCCTCCTACACCTCACCCCGTGGCCGGGCTCTGACCCTGCGGCCATCAGGGCTGGGGAGCCCTGGGCGCAGGTGTGGGCAGGGCTGGGGTACAAGCAGTGCCCCCCAGCAGCTTTTCACTGCAGCGGTGGCTTTCGGGTTGTGGTTTGTGGAAATCTGGGAGCAGCATCCCCCCGACACGCTGGCCTCGTCCCGTTGTGCCAGGCTGCAGCCCCTGGCGCTGCGGTGCCTGCGTGCGCCCTCGGGCCGTGGAGGCTCGGCACAGCCTTTGTGGGGGGCTCCTTGAAGGGCTCTGGGGGTCTCCAGGGGCGCTGGGGGCACCTGGGGATCGCCCCTCAGCGTGCCGAGGGCATCGAGGTGCCTTGGGAGCACAGCGGGGGCTTGCACGGGCCGGGGGCTGCGTTTCCACAGCCCGAGGTTTCTGTGCGGGACTTCCTCTTACGTCCACGCAGGAACATTTCCAGAAATGGCCAGGGGCGAGCCAGCGGCAGGCAGCTGTAAAACTCTTATCTCGCGGGCTGCCAGGAACCCCGCGGGCCCTGAGCAGCACTTCTCTGGGACAAGCTCTTGGAAACAGGCGGATATTTTTTTTTAATTGCTTCCTCTTATGCCTTAATGTTTCTAAAGATAAATACGACTCTCCTCTTGGCATGTGCTCAAGGAACAGGAAAGCTTCACAAAAGAGGAAAGCTTCGTATCAGCATGTGCCGTGCCTCGGCTCTCAACCTGCGGCTTGTGCCGGAGGCGGCAGTAAATCGTTTTTTCCCACCCCCTGCCCGGCACGATGGATGTGTCCTGGGGGTCCTGAGCCACCCTCCGTGACGGGTCCTGGGCGAGGAGGGATCTCTCCGGACCCGCTCAGCTTCCTCCTGGGCTGCGGGTCAGGGAAACATCGTGGAAACATCCTGCGTGGGCACGAGCAGCGGCGTCGGAGACCTCGGGAGACGTCTTGGTCGGAGAGCTGAGCGGGCACTGCCGGAGGGGGTGGGAGGGCAGCCGGGGTCACCCGTGGGTGGGCAGGGGACCCGTCCCGTGGGCATGCAGGGGACTGGTGCCACAAGTGGGCAGGGGACTCATCCTGTGGTTTCTCAGGGTTCCCCCCGCAGCACCCAGACCCCGAGCGCTGGCTCCGGTGGGTCCCGGCCCCGGTGGCCCCGGCGGTGGCCGCACAGGGGATGGTGTCCGGAAGGAGAGGGGATGTCTCGGTGACACTTCTGGGCACTAATTGGAGATCGCTAAGAACGGGTTTGAGAGCGGTAATGACAGCCTGGGGACGAGAGCTGGGGCCCGGGCAAGGAATGGTGTGAAAATAGAATTACGGAGAGGTCTGCGAGGGGGAACAACGCTGTCCAGTTCTTTGCAGGCTTTAATTTTAGCTCTTCTATAAAAGTCTCCTCACCGAGCAGCTCCCCAGCTCGCCCAGGGCTCCCGGCAGCGCCGTGCCCCGGAGGAACGCTGTCGGGTCTGTCCGGGGGCCGTGTCACCCTGCGGACACGGTGCTGGGGACGTTGTTCTGGGAGCGAAGTGACCCAAGAGTCGAGTGCTTCGCCTGCAGCTGGGAGAAGTTCCGCAACTGCAGGAAACTTTCCCAGCAACAGGGCGCTCCCCTTCTCGTTGGGCCCGCACGTAGGCAGCTCGTTTCCCCATCCAGCGGTTGGGTCCCATCCTGCACTGTTTGTCCCTCTGATCCTTATCACCTCGTGTTTATGGAGAGCCGAGCGCGTCTTCAAACATCACCAAGGCGATCTTTAAACAGAGCCCTCGTTTGTTTTCGTCCTTTTCTTTCTGATATACCCGGCACAGAAGCTGGCATGCTGAGCGCGACATTGGTTCTTTATGGAGTGTTTTGCCCTAAAAACCACCAAAAGTGGAATTAGAGCCCGCAGCCTCTGCGTCGCCCTGCTCTTGTCCTGCAGGTTTGCTGTGGGGCCGCTGCTCCTGTTGGTGTCGATTCAAATCTGCCTCGAGTTTGCGGCTGCTTCCAGGGCTGCTTGACTCAGCTGGCACGCAGGCATCTGGTTGTCTCGCCGCCTGGGAAAGGGCCGAGCTCTGTCTTTTCCCAAGTTTTCGCCCTGTGAAGTGGCACTAAAACATGAAGCGAAGAAAAAAGTGTGGGTTATTTATTGGTCTGGCTTGTCGGCCCCTCTGCAGACAAATGGGGCGGCGGGTCGGGGCTCTGGGAGGAGCAGGAGGGGACAGCACGAGCCCAGTGAATGCCACCACGGACAGCTGGCTGCCCGGCGAGCCGTGCCCTCAGCGGTGGCATCGTGCTCCCGTGGGGCCGTGGTGGCTTTGGGGCACGGGTGGGCTTTTCCCCGGGGGAGCTGGGACCGCGCAGGGGCAGGGAGGAGCGGGCCAGCTCCATCCTCAGCACCGCACACAGCCCTTTTGTGTTCCCCCATAGAAAAGCCATTCTTCGTGCTGGTTTCATAAATATGTAAGGCGGGAACAGTGCAGTTATTGTGTCCCGGGCAGACACTCGCCGTGTTGTTCGGGGCTGCCGTGCCCTCCGGTGCGCGGGGTTTGGCCGGGCTGGGACCTCCGCTCCCCACCCTGCTCCCGGGGCAGCCGCGGCCACCGGTGGTGGGGCTGGGTCTGTGGCTGTCCAACGTGCTGGGGCAGCCCCCGGGGACCTGGAGGGGTGATGTGGACCAGGGGGGCGATGCTCCTGCTGCTCCCTGGGGCCACCGCAGCGGCACAGCACCGAAAGGCGGCCGGGACCTGGTTGGGTTTAGGAAACACTGCTTGGGACCGTGGTGCTGCGCATCACCGCGGGTCTCTCGGGGTCCTGCACCCTGCTCCCAGCACAGAGCTGCCTGCTGTCCCACTGGATCCCAGGGGTGCAGGGACACCCTGCGTCCAGGTACCGGGGTGCTGGAGCCGTGGCTGCTCTCGGGTCCCGTGCCCCAGGCCTGAAATCCACCTCGTGCTGTTCACAGTCTCGCTGTCACCGGTCCCTTGGCTGCCTCTCGGGGCTCACCTTGGTGTCCAGGCACCAGCTGTGAAGTTGCGAGGCACTGAGGGAGAAGCAGGGCTGTGGCTTGCAGGATCAAGTTCCGAACCCCTGACTTCCCCCTGATTCCCTGCACAGTTTTGTGAACCCCCAAAGCTTCTCCCGGAGGAGGAGTTGATGTCCGTGGTGTCCCTGTGGTGTCTCTGCCTCTTGCGTGCCTTGCGTGCTGACCCCCGTTGGCTGCGGTGCTTCGTCTCCTCCGCTCAGCGTGATGAATCCCCTCGTCTTGGAGGAAGCTCCGGGGCCAAGGGGGTGAGCACAGGAGCCTCAGTGTGAAATTTGTACGAGGAGGACCTCAGAGGAGCTTCCTCCTGAGGCTGAAAGGAAGAAATGAGAAGGGATTTGGCTGGAACCCGTCTCCAAAGCTTCTCTTCTGGGGTGAGGCCTGACGGGCAACGCAGGGGAAATGAGAGCCAGCGGTGACGGCCGGTAAGGATTGTGTCTGAAAGTGAAACAGGAGTGCTGGGGTGAAAAAAGGAGGCTGCTTCCTGCTGGGGGAGCTGGGGAGGGGACCCGCGCAGCTCCCAGGGCTCTGCAGGTGACGCATCCGTCCCTGCTGTGCCCCCTCCAGCCCGCACAGGGCCCTGCAACAACGTCCCCCATGACTGTGGCTTGTCCCCTGCTCTCCTGCTGGGCAGAGAGAAGGGGGACACTCGTTGTAGTGCCCCCAAGAGCTGGAGTGGCTTTTATGGGCAGCTCGGTGCCGCGCTGCGGGCTTGGGAGATGGCAGAGGGCACGGTGCCTGCGGTGCTCCGGCCGAGGGCGAGCCTGCAGCCCGCAGCCGAGCGTGCCGCGGGGAGCTGCTGGTGCCTGGCCAACCCCGTGCAGGTCGCAGCCTTGGGCTGCTGTCCCGTGCTCCAGATCTTTTGTGCTTGGCCAGCAAACAGGAATCAGGGAGCTTCCTGCTGCCGCTTTCTCGCTGCGGGCTCCTGCAGCCCGGTGCCGGAGCGCTCTTGGCCGGGGCTCAGCCGGGGCCGTGCCGCCCCCTGCTCGCTGCTGCGCCTCGCCTGCTGCTTGCAGCAGCTGAACGCGGCGTTCTGCTTGTTTCAGTGCCAGCCATCCTGGACACTCAGGTGCTCGTTTGGTCCACACATTTACCTGAGCACTCCCCATGGTGCCTGCTTTCCCCAGGCCCTTGCCGTGCCGTTTCTCTCCAGCCACCGCGTGGCAGCGGTGCCAGATTCTGGCACTGCAGGTGGAGCTGAGCGCTGCAGAGAGGTGCTGGCACGTTACTCACAGCGGGGCAGCAGTTGATGCAATAGCTCCTGCTTCTTGCGGGGCGATTGCCCAACGCTGTTTCAGCCACCTCGTGGCCTGGTGAGGGTTGTCTGGGTCGCTGCTTGCTCCGGGAGCACCACAAGCAGCCTGCGGGCAGCCCCATGCCCAACTCCATGGCACGGTGTGGGCAGGTTTGGGCCCGGTGGGGGCTGAGCACAGCTCTGAGCGCTCGTGGCAGCAGCCCCAGGTCCCCTGCAGGTTGTCACCAGGTTTGTGCCTTGTGGCTGAGCACCACGCTGTGGGAAAACACTGCAGGAGCTGTGCTTGGTGCTCCTGTGGCACGGGGCACCTCGTGGTGCTTTAAAGCAGCTGAGCTTAAACCAATTTCAGCTGTGAGATGCCGGGGAGCAATTTGAAGCTCCTACTGACCTTGGGAGCGATGTCTGAGCGCTCTGGAGGCTGAGCACGGGCTGTGCAGTGCTGGGGGACGCAGGCAGGGCCCCGGGCTGCAGGCACGGCCCTTGGAGGAGCTGAGCCTGCCACGATCCCCTGCTGCATGGAAGTGTTTCTTCGAGTCCCCTCGTGCTGCTGTCACAGCGAGGGGCAGGTCCCAGCGTGGATAAAAACACTGCTGCGAGCTTCCTGCAGGCAGTGCCAGCCCGGAGAGGTGCGCAGGGGCTGGGGGCAGCCTCCAGGCCAGGGGGATGGGGCTGCAGGGCCCTGGGGATGCTCCGGGAGCAGGGCACAGGGCCCCGTGAGCGCAGCCCCGGTCTGGCTGTTCTGCTGGGCACTGGGGCTGAGCTGCTCTCGTCCCAGCACTCAGTGGTGTCAGGAGCAAGGGGAGCGGTGGGGAGCTTCTTGCTGGGAGCTGCCTGCCCCAGGAGAGTGTCCCCAGTGTCCCCAGCGTGCCAGCGTGCCTGCCCGGGCCTTGAGGTCACTGGGTTGTGGTGCGTCAGCTGAGTGTTTAACTTTTTGCTTATTTAGAGTTTCCTGTATTGTGATAAGATCTCATAAACTTCCAAATATAGCCTGACACGGATCCCGGGCGTTGCAGGCTGCCCCAGGAGCAGCGGCCAGGTGTCACCTTCGGTCCCGTGGCCGTTTCTGCGCCGAGGAGCCGGCAGGAAGGAAGGAGCGGAGCGCGGCAGCTGCGCCAGCGCCCGTTCACACGCACACGTGCCTTCCCCAAACGGGGAGCAGAAGAATCGGCGGGCCGGGCCGGCTCCGTGCCGCAGGAAGGGCTGAGCTGATAGAACAGCCCGATAGGCAGATGTGTGCCGGGGCAGGGTCGGGCTGCCCGAGGAGGAACCGAGGGGAGCGCCGGACGGCTCAGCACTGACGGCCGGTTGGTGGTGCTGGCAGAAGGAGCTGGGGCGCATGGAGGGCACACACTGCTAAATAACGTGCTGGAGAAACCCGGGGGCTGAGTGCCCTCTTGCTCCAACATCTGCCGGAGTGATCTCTCCATTCATGCTGCCCGTGCAGCCCCGCAGTGCTGGAGCAGGCAGCCCTCATGGTTCTTGGTGCCACCTCTGTGCCAGCCCTGCCCGAGGGGCAGGCGAGGGGGATTCGGCCAACGTGCCGCCTGGCACTATTTTCTTCACAACTTGGCACTGACCTTTCCATTTCGGTCCTCGGGCTATAAGTGGCATCTCTTCTGATGCCGTCTTCTGCTAAATTCAGCTGTGGCTGGCCGGTGGTGAGTGGGGTGGTGGAGACAGGTCTGGGTGCCCAAAATATCCCGCCGGCGGCGCGCACCTCCCGGCGCGGCTCCTCCCGTGACGTGGCCCCACAGGCTCGGGACGTCCCTGCCAGGAGGAGAGGAGGTGTCCGCCGGGACCCCCCGGTGGGTCCGTGGGCTGGGGCCGCCCCTCCGCGGGGGTTACTGCGCCCAGCAGGAGCTCAGCGCCCCGGGTGCCTCCCTGCAGCTCCGTGCCCTGGAGCAGGGATTTACGGGGTGTAAGCTCATAGCTCAGGGGACGTGGGCAGTGCCAGGCTGCTTCGCTGGCCTCGCAGGCAGCTCTGTGAATGCAGCAGGAGTTACAGGAGCCTCAGTGGGGTTTTGCTGCTGCTTCAGGCTCTCCAGGTGCCTCCTGGAGCTCTGGCCTCATCCCTGCTGTGCCCGGCTCCGTGCTTACCTGGCCAGCTCGGGCAGGGGGCAAGTGGGGGACGCTCGTTTTGCTGGGTTCAGCCAGGGGAAGGTGTGGGTGGCCTTCAGCAGCGGGGTGGGCTTCAGGTGATGTAAAGCCACGGGCCCCAGGGGAACATGAAAATGAAACGGAGCCGCTCGGTTCCATTGTTCGGGGAAAACGTCGAGTGCCAAGTTGGAGATAACGAGCAGTGGCAAGGAGGAAGGAAACCAAGGGTAAACTTGGCCAGAGATCTGCTGCACTTCTGCTCTGCCAGGTTGTGCATCCCCAGAGCTGCTCCGGGCTGTTTGCTCCTGGCTCGGGTGCGCCCATCCCTGTGCCAGGGCGCGCGGAGGGGCTGGGGTCGCTGCTGTGTCCGTGGGGGTGTCGTGCTGCTGGAGCTCTGCCCGGCGTCACGGGGAGGCTGCCTGCCCTCTAATCCTCCTCTCCTTCCTGCAGGCAGCGGGGATGGACAGGGACAGATTCTGCAGCGCTTCCCCGAGAAGGACTGGGAGGACAACCCCTTTCCTCAAGGCATCGAGCTGGTGAGTGTGCTGCCCTTCGGGGACGGGGCCCGGGCTGGCTGTCCCACTACAACCCCACACTGCCCCAGCAGAGAGCAGCGCCCACCCACCCCAACACAGCCCTGGCAGCGGTGGGTTTCAGCGTGCCCCCACTGCTCCTGGCCACGCTTCCCTCCGGAGCTGCATGGATGAAGCTCCGCATCGCCATCCCTGTCCCCAGCAGCGGGGCTCGTCCATCGGCAGAGCTCCCCCAGCGCTGCCCAGCCCGTGCCGGCGGGGGCTCGCCCTGCTGCAGGGCTGGGTGTGCTCCGCTTGCATCCCCCGGGCCAGGGGTGGGGGCCCTGGATCCCTCCCCCAGCCCTCCGGCCGCGCTCGCCCGCTGCCGTGCAGCCCTTTGAGGTTGCGATCGCTGCTGGGTCGTACCCAGAGCGACACACCCAGTCTAATTTGGCGCTGCGTGGGTTCTTCACAAACCAGCTTTTAGCTAATCAAGGATAATAGGATTGTTCTCCTCGGTTTCTAAATTTGAGCAGGAGTTCTTTTAAAACCCTTCCCTGCCGCGTTGGTGCTGCCGCTCTGCTGGAAAGCAGCGTGGGCTCCGCGGGACCCCCTCACCGCGAGGCTGAGACCCCCTCTCAGCTGCGTTCCTCCTCCTGCAGCTCTTCCGTGGTCCTGGCTGAGTGCAGCGGAGCACAAACTGTGACGACGATGAGGTTTTAGAAGTTCATTTGCTGCCCTACGAGCACTAGGATCTCTGAACAACCCTCGTGTTGGCCAGGGGAGCTGCGGGTTCCTGATGTAGAAGGGGACCCCATCGGGGTCACGCTGTCCCCAGGGCTTCGTCCCCTCCGAGCAGAGGTGGGGCCGGGGTGGCGTGTGCTGGGCTCTGCCTTGCCTGGCTCTCCCACGGGCAGCATTTTGGGTGCACAAACCTCTGGGCCCTGCTGGTGCCTGCAGGGTGCGGGGGTTTGACTGGGGAGCGCAGCCGAGCTCCCCCTCCTCAAAGGGAAAGGGGAAGAAAATACGGAGAGGGTTGAGATAAGGACAGGGAGGTCACTCAGCGATTGTCGTCACGGGCAAAACAGACTCCGAGAAGGGAGATAATAAAGTTTATTGCCTATTGCTCACCAGCTAGAGCAGTGAGAAACAAAAACAACCCAAAAACACCTTTCCCCATCCGCTCTCTTCCTCCGTAGCTGCCACGTGGCGCTGCGTGCCCACCAGTCCTCGGGACCGCCGGTGGGAAACCTTCTTCCTATTTACTGCGTGCTCCCCGTAATCCCAGCGCAGTCCTGGACGTCGCTATTTACTTTGTCTGAGGCAGAAATCTATATTATTTTTCTGGTTCGCGTTTCCTTGTTGTTACTGCAGGGGACGTGGGACCTGTGCCAAGAACGAGGAAAGCTGCGCTTTTTTCCCAGGGGCCAAACTGTCCAGCCAAAAAATCTGCGGAATTTAAACAATTGAAGCCTCGTCCTGTTGGGAGCCATGGGGTGGCTCCGAGGCTTTCCAGCAGTCACCGGGAGGCTCGTGGCCGAGCAGCACGCAGGGCTGGCAGGCAGCATGGGGACACCGGGCAGCCCCCGCTGGTAGCGTTGTGCCCCCCGGTGCCATCCCTTCTGTGTCCGACTGCTCCGAGGAGCACGTTTGCGGTGTCTTAGGGAGCAGGAATTGAGGAATTGGCAGCTTCTGCCCCAGCTCGCTGACAGCATTTCCAAACAAAAATCGTTTTTTGTTTTTTTTTTTTTTTTTCCTGGTGGAAGCTGCTCCAGAGGCACAGGATGTGAGTGCTTCCCCATGGCAGCACCGCTCCTCTCCCAGCTCACGCCGAGGACTGCAGGACGGCCGTGGCCCTCTCAGTAAAGAATTTATTCCTAAGATCCAACCTAAAACACCCCTGGCGCAACTTTAGCCCATTCCCCCTCGTCCTGTCACCAGGCACGTGGGAGAACAGGCCAACCCCCACCTCGCTACAGCCTCCTTTAAGGTACCTGTAGAGAGCAATAAGGTCGCCCCTGAGCCTCCTCTTCTCCAGGCTGAACAAGCCCAGCTCCTTCAGCCGCTCCTCGTAGGACTTGTTCTCCAGGCCCCTCACCAGCTTCGTCGCCCTTCTTTGGACCCGCTCAAGCACCTCGATGTCCTTCTTGTAGCGAGGGGCCCAAAACTGAACACAGTACTCGAGGTGCAGCCTCACCAGAGCTGAGTCCAGGGGGACGATCACCTCCCTAGCCCTGCTGGCCACACTGCTTCTTATACAAGCCAGGATGCCGTTGGCCTTTTGGCCACCTGGGTGTCGAGGTGCATGTTGTGGCCAAGGGGAAACGCTGGCAGACGCCAGCTCGGGAGCTGGTGCGTGCTGGCAGAGATGAGCTTCCTGCGTTTGCTTTTGGCACCCGTGTGCCGGAGAGCATCAGGGCTGCTGCTGCTCCCCGGGGTGAAGCAGCGAGGTCCTTTTGTTTTCCGACCACAAGGTAATTGCCTGCGTGTTGGCAGCTGCAGCCTCCTCGTTCGGGTAACAGAGCACGGCGCTGTGCAGCCACGCGCTGCTGCCGGTCCTGGCCCTGGCAGGGGGCTTGGTGGGGCTGCGTTCTGGGGGTCTCGGCCCCCTGTGGGATGCACAGAGATGTCCTTGGGCACTTTGCTCCTGTGGTGTGATGAGAGCTGAGCCGAGCTCCTCTGCCACTTCGGTCTGGACCCATGGACTGTGGGTTTGCAGTGCTGGGAGTGAGCAGAGCCACCAGTGGCTGTGCTGGGCTCGGCGAGGAGCAGCCTGCCTCGGGTGCTGGCTCTGCAGAGCCGTAGGGGAAACAGGCACGGGGTCAGCGTCCTCCCGCTGCAGGTTTGGGTGAGGCAAGGCCCCGGGCTCACCTCCTGCAGGGATCATTAATTCTGCCTGGGGGCCCGTGGCTTTGTCCTCCTGTGCTTGTGAGCTCCGTGTGGCCCAGCTCCACGGTGCTGCCGTTTGGGCACCAGTCCTGGGGCGCTGCTGTTCTTACCCCCAGCTGATCTACACCCATGGAGAAGCTGAATCCTTCCCCATGTGCCATGGAGAAGCTGAATCGCTGTTTGTCCCTTCGGAAGGACCGAGCTTGACACAAGGCAGGATTAAGGTCTGGGCTCCGGTGCTGAGCTTACTGCTGGGGCAGATCTGTAAGCCCACCTGAAGACCCTCAGGCACGCCCCTGTCCGTGTGGCACCGTCGTTGCCCTGTGCCCATTTAGCGGTGCCGTAGCTCCCAAAGGAACGGGTCCGAGCTGCCTCGGCACAGGGGGCAGCTTTATGGGGGCAGCGGAGCAGGGCCCGTGTCTAGCAGTGGTGGCGGTGGTGGTGGTGGTGTCCTCGTGCAGTTTTCCACGGGGAGCAGTCCAGGGGATGCAGATTGCTCATCCCACGGCCTGAGAAATGGCACGCTCAACCCCTGGCACCCAGACTTGTACGCACATCTCCACGTGAGGCTTAGCACCGCGGCCACGGGGTGCGTCCTCCTCCTTGCACCCCGCTCTGGTGACCACGAGTGCTGGGTGGGACCGGCAGCCAGCTCCTGCGGGCTGCGAGCCGTGGTGTGCTTCAGCCTCGTCTGTAACCTGCAGGGAGTCTTGGGGCTGAGCAACTCCTCTCAACTTAGCTGCTCGCTGCCACCTCCTGCGCTGCCGGGGCCGGGCAGCAGGAAGGAGAGGCCCCGGGCACGGCTCCGCGGGGACGTGGCAGGGCCCGGCGGGCAGCCAGCTGTGTCCTTTGGCCTTGCCAACTCCTGGGCAGCTGGAAACGGCAGAGCTGCGGCCAATTCCCAGCTTAGAGCCGTGGCCACCCCACGCTGGCTAGGAGAGGACAGGTGGATGTGTGGCACAGGGTACTCGTGGAGTGTGGAGAGTGGCGAATGGCTGGCAAACTGCACCGGGCTGGAAGCAGCTTTCAGCAGCAAGGGCTGGAGCTGGCGTTTGTGCCCATCCAGCCCTGTGGCCTTCCCACTCTCAGCCCCCGTTTTGCTGAAATCGCCTCGTCCTCGGGGCTGCCAGACTGTGCCCGCGGAAGCTGCCGCGTTTTCCTGCTCTCCAAGCACTTTCTGTGGGGTCCCAAAACTACCGGGAATTTTCCAGCGCCAGCACCAGCCAAACGCGGATGCTGAGAAGAGGAAATGCAGAAAAATCCCTTGAGATTTTGAAACCCCGCGGGGAGTTCTGGGGCTGGAATTACCCACTGGGCTGGGAGGGTGTTTGGGAAGTCCCCAGGAACCAGCCAAGCCGCGCGCTGCAGCGCGGAGCAGCCCGGGTCAGAGCTCCCGGCCCCGCAGGAGCAGTGCCCCCTCCCGGAGCGCTGTGCCCACACCCCGGCCTCACCCCACAGCCCCAACAGAGCCCCAGAGCCCCAGCCTCACCCCACACCCTGACCTCACCCCACACCCAGCCAAACCCCATCTGGAGGAGCTCCCAGCACGGATCCTGCAGGCACCGCTCCCGATGCGCAGCTCAGCCCCAGCCCCGTGCCAGCTCTGGGACAGGCACGGGGTGGCAGCGGGTCCCGGTGCTCACCCCCCTCCCCTGCTCTCTCTCTTGCAGTTCTGCCAGCCCAGCGGCTGGCAGCTCTTCACGGAGAGGAACCCCCCCACCTTCTTCGTCGCCGTGCTCACCGATATCAATTCGGAGCGGCATTACTGCGCCTGCTTCACCTTCTGGGAGGCCGTGGAGAGCGCGCAGGTACCGCGGGCTGCCGGGGAGGGTGCCTGGTGCTGCGGGTGCCTGGTTTTCCCCTGTTGGAAGAACCTGGGATTTGGGAGAGGGAGGGGTGTCTGACGTGGCTGATCCGCGTGTCTCCGCAGCCTCAGAGCCACCCCAGGAATGGCGAGGAGGAGGAAGAGTCGTCCTCATCTCCTGTTCAGCCGGCGCAGCTCTTTGCTCCCAAAAGCCTGGTGCTGGTGTCGCGGCTGGACCATGCTGAGGTCTTCAGGGTAAGTCTGAAACCATCTGGGAGAGGGGAGACGAGGAAGAGCAACCTCAGCGAAGACCTCGAGGTTGCGGGAGCTGCAGGAAGCCACGCAGCCCCCCAGTGCCATGTGCTGCCAGAGCCCAGCCTGCTCCCTGCGCCCTGTCCCATGGCACCGCCGAACCCGAACGTCTGGCCACAGAGCAGCAAACAGGGACCCGGCCACGCTGGGCAGCTGGTGGCCTTGACCCACTTCTGTTAATGCAAAAACCGTGAAGCACAGCCTGTTCCTGTACAGCCTTTATCTCGGCCATCTGCATTTTCCTCAATCTCGTTGCATTATGTGGCTGGAAAAGGTTTGGGAGGGCAGGGGCTGCGACCTGGCACCTTCCTAAAGCTCTGCCCTGCACGTGTGGGCAGCGTCTGCTGCTAGCCCAGGTGCTGGGCTTGTGGAGGGTGGCATTTTCCACCAGGCTGGGCTCTATTCTTCCTTTTTTCCCTCCTGCTGTGAGGATATCACTTCGGGGTAGCTGCCCCGTGCCTGCGTCTCTTGTTCTCAGCCTGCCCCGTGAGCACGGGCTGTTCCTTGGGGGTGCTCAGCCGCTGCGCCCTCCCGGTGGTAATAACTGACAGGGAAAAATATCACTCCATTCTTCAGCCTGGAGCTGCTTCAAACAGACCTCGGGCTTCACAGGACCCCAGGGCAGCTGGGGCTGGCAGGGACGTCCTGCTGGGACCTCTGCTCCAACCCCTGCTGGAGCGGGGTCGGCTGGAGCTGGTCACCCAGAACCGTGTCCGGCTGCAGTGTGTCGGGGCAGCCTGGCCACGCTCGGGCACCCTCACAGCAAGGCAGACCACGCACCTTGTACCTGTGTATGGTGCTGGGAAGGTGTCTGAGCGTACGTGAGGCTGTGCTGGCTGGGGGGTGGCAGGAAAAGACAGAGACCCTCCGGTGAGAGCAGGGACACCGGGACAGGAGGGAGCGTGAGAGCAGACGGGAGCTGGGACCCTGAACCCATTCCCCTCACCAGTTGTGTCCCGTGTTCGTCTTCACGTCAGGGATGAGCTGTGCCTTGTCCAGCCCCCC